>NC_041221.1:93866525-93868207 GCF_002837175.3 Physeter macrocephalus | reverse complement strand
CTTTTTATGGCTGAGTAATATTCCATTGTATATATGTGCCACATCTTCTTTATCCATTCCTCTGTTGATGGACACTTAGGTTGCTTCCATGTCCTGGCTATTGTAAATAGAGCTGCAATGAACATTTTGGTACATGACTCTTTTTGAATTATGGTTTTCTCAGGGTATATGCCCAGTAGTGGGATTGCTGGGTTGTATTGTAGTTCTATATTTACTTTTTTAAGGAACCTCCATACTGTTCTCCATAGTGGCTGTATCAATTTACATTCCCACCAACAGGGCAAGAGGGTTCCCTTTTCACCACACCCTCTCCAGCATTTATTATTTGTAGATTTTTTGATGATGGCCATTCTGACTGCTGTCAGATGATATCTTATTGTAGTTTTGATTTGCATTTCTTTAATGATTAATGATGTTGAGCATTCTTTCATGTGTTTGTTGACAATCCGCATATCTTACTTGGAGAAATGCCTATTTAGGTCTTTTGCCCATTTTTGGATTGGGTTTTTGTTTTTTTGATTTTGACCTGCATGAGCTGCTTGTAAATTTTGGAGATTACTCCTTTGTCAGTTGCTTCGTTTGCCAATATTTTCTCCCATTCTGAGGGTTGTCTTTTGGTCTTGTTTATGGTATCCTTTGCTGTGCAAAATATTTTAAGTTTCATTAGGTCCCATTTGTTTATTTTTGTTTTTATTTCCATTTCTCTAGGAGGTGGGTCAAAAAGGATCTTGCTGTGATTTATGTCATAGTGTGTTCTGCCTATGTTTTCCTCTAAGAGTGTGATACTGTCTGGCCTTACATTTAGGTCTTTAATCCATTTTGAGTTTATGTTTTTGTATGGTGTTAGGGAGTGTCCTAATTTCATTCTTTTACATGTAGCTGTCTGGTTTTCCCAGCACCATTTATTGAAGAGGCTGTCTTTTCTCCATTGTAGCTTCTTGCCTCCTTTATCAAAGATAAGGTGACCATATGTGTGTGGGTTTATTTCTGTGCTTTCTATCCTGTTCCATTGATCTATATTTCTCTTTTTGTGCCGGTACCATACTGTCTTGATTACTGTAGCTTTGTAGTATAGTCTGAAGTCAGGGAGCCTGATTCCTCCAGCTCCATTTTTCTTTCTCAAGATTGCTTTGGCTATTCGGGGTCTTTTGTGTTTCCATACAAATTGTGAAATTTTTTGTTCTAGTTCTGTGAAAAATGCCAGTGGTAGTTTGATAGGGATTGCATTGAATATGTAGATTGCTTTGGGTGACTCTACTAGAGTCATTTTCACAATGTTGATTCTTCCAATCCAAGAACATGGTATATCTCTCCACCTATTTGTATCATCTTTAATTTCTTTCATTAGTGTCTTATACTTTTCTGCATACAGGTCTTTTGTCTCCTTAGGTAGGTTTATTGCTAGATATTTTATTCTTTTTGTTGCAGTGGTAAATGGGAGACTTTTTAAAATTTCACTTTCCGAGTTTTCATCATTAGTGTATAGGAATGCAAGAGATTTCTGTGCATTAATTTTGTATCCTGCTACTTTACTAAATTCATTGATTAGCTCTAGTAGTTTTCTGGTAGCTTCTTTAGGATTCTCTATGTATAGTATAATGTCATCTGCAAACAAGACAGCTTTACTTCTTTTCTGATTTGGATTCCTTTTATTTCTTTTTCTTCTCTGATTGCTGTGGCTA
>NC_041221.1:93850421-93865329 GCF_002837175.3 Physeter macrocephalus | reverse complement strand
TTCTCAAAGAACCAGCTTTTAGTTTTATTGATCTTTGCTATCGTTTCCTTAATTTCTTTTTCATTTATTTCTAATCTGATCTTTATGATTTCTTTTCTTTCTTTCCTTCTGCTAACTTTGGATTTTTTTTGTTCTTCTTTCTCTAATTGCTTTAGGTGTAAGGTTAGGTTGTTTATTTGAGTTGTTTCTTGTTTCTTAAGGTAGGATTGTATTGCTATAAACTTCCCTCTTAGAACTGCTTTTGCTGCATCCTGTAGGTTTTGGGTTATCGTGTTTTCATTGTCATTTGTTTCTAGGTATTTCTTGATTTCCTCTTTGATTTCTTCAGTAATCTCTTGGTTATTAAGTAGTGTATTTTTTAGCCTCCATGTGTTTGTATTTTTTACAGATTTTTTCCTGTAATTGATATGTAGCCTTATAGCATAGTGGTCAGAAAATATATTTGATATGGTTTCAATTTTCTTAAATTTACCAAGGCTTGATTTGTGACAGAAGATATGATCTCTCCTGGAGAATGTTCCATGTGCACTTGTGAAGAAAGTGTATTCTGTTGTTTTTGGATGGAATGTCCCATAAATATCAATTAAGTCCATCTTGTTTAATGTATCATTTAAAGCTTGTGTTTCCTTATTTATTTTCTTTTTGGATGATTTGTCCATTGGTGAAAGTGGGGTGTTAAAGTCCCCTACTAAGATTGTGTTACTGTCGTTTCCTCCTTTTATGGCTGTTAGTATTTGGCTTATGCATTGAGGTGCTCCTATGTTGGGTGCATAAACATTTATAATTGTACGGGTCTTGTTTTTGTATCCGTTCAGCCAGTCTATGTCTTTTGGTTGGAGCATTTAATCCATTTACATTTAAGGTAATTATTGATATGTATGTTTCTATTACCATTTTCTTAATTGTTTTGGGTTTATTATTGTAGGTCTTTTCCTTCTCTTGTGTTTCCTGCGTAGAGAAGTTCCTTTAGCATTTGTTGTAAAGATGGTTTGGTGGTGCTGAATTGTCTTATCTTTTGCTTGTCTGTGAAGCTTTTAATTTCTCTGTCAAATCTGAATGAGATCCTGGGTAGAGGATCTGGTTGTAGCTTTTTCTCCTTCATCACTTTAAATATGTCCTGCCACTCGCTTCTGGCTTGCAGAGTTTCTGTTGAAAGATCAGCTGTTAACCTTATGGGGATTCCCTTATGTGTTATTTGTTGTTTTTCCGTTGCTGCTTTTAATATTTTTTCTTGTATTTAAGTTTTGATAGTTTGATTAATATGTGTCTTGGCGTGTTTCTCCTTGGATTTATCCTGTATGGGACTCTGTGCTCCCTGGACTTAACGATTTCCTTTCCCATATTAAGGAAGTTTTCAACTATAATCTTTTCAAATATTTTCTCAATCCCTTTCTTTCTCTCTTTTTCTTCTGGGACCCCTATACTTCAACTGTTGGTGCATTTAATGTTGTCCCAGAGGTCTCTGAGACTGTCCTCAATTCTTTTCATTCTTTTTTCTTTATTCTGCTCTGTGGAAGTTATTTCCACTATTTAACTTCCAGGTCACTTATCCGTTCTTCTTCCTTAGTTATTCTGCTATTGATTCCTTCTAGAGAATTTTTAATTTCATTTATTGTGATTTTCATCATGTTTGTTTGCTCTTTAGTTCTTCTAGGTCCTTGTTAAACATGTCTTGTATTTTCTCCATTCTCTTTCCAAGATTTTGGATCATCTTTACCATCATTATTCTGAGTTGTTTTTCAGGTAGACTGCCTATTTCCTCTTCATTTGTTAGGTCTGGTGGGTTTTTACCTTGTTCCTTCATCTGCTATGTGCTTCTCTGTCTTCTTATTTTGCTTGGCTTACTGTGTTTGGGGTCTCCTTTTCGCAGCCTGCAGGTTCGTAGTTCCTGTTGTTTTTGGTGTCTGCTACCAGTGGCTAAGGTTGGTTCTGTGGATTGTGTATGCTTCCTGGTGGACTGGACTATTGCCTGTGTTCTGGTGGATGAGGTTGGATCTTGTCTTTCTGGTGGGCAGGTCCATGTCTGGTGGTGTGTTTTCGAGTGTCTGTGACCTTAGTATGATTTTAGGCAGCCTCTCTGCTAATGGGTGGGGTTGTGTTCCTGTGTTGCAATTTGTTTGGCATAGGGTATCCAACACTGTAGCTTGCTGGTCATTCAGTGCAGCTGGATCTTGGCATTGAGAGTTAGATGTCTGGGAGATTTTCGCTATTTGTTAGTCTCTGTTGGACCAATGTCCTGAAGTTGGCTCGCCCATCTCAGAGGCACAGCCCTGATGCCTGGCTGGAGCACCAAGAGCCTGTCATCCACACGGCTTAGAGTAAAAGGGAGAAAAAAAGAAGGAAAAAAAGAAAAAGATAAAATAAAGTTATTAAAATAAAAAATAATTATTAAAAAACATTTAAAAAGTAATTTAAAAAAGAAAGAAGAGAGCAACCATACCTAAAAACAAATCCACCAATGATAACAAGCGCTGAAAAGTATACTAAAAAAAAAAAAAAACAACGGACAGACAGACCCCCTAGGACAAATGGTAAAAGCAAAGCTATACAGACAAATTCACACACAGAAGCATACACATACACACGCAGAAAAAGAGAAAAAGAGGAAAAAATATATATATATTGTTGCTCCCAAGTTCCACCTCCTCAGTTTGGGATGATTTGTTGTTTATTCAGGTATTCCAGAGGTGCAGGGTACGTCACGTTAATTGTGGAGATTTAATCCTGTGCTCCTGAGGTTGCTGGGAGTGATTTCCCTTTCTCGTCTTTGTTTGATCAGCTGCCGGGGTTCAGCTTTGGATTTGGCCCCGCCTCTGTGTGTAGGTCGTCTGAGGGCGTCTGTTCTTCACCCAGACAGGACGGGGTTAAAGGAGCAGCTGATTAGGGGGCTCTGGCTCACTCAGCCGGGTGGGGAGGGAGGGGTACGGAATGTGGGGCGAGCCTGCAGTGGCAGAGGCCGGCGTGACATTGCAACAGCCTGAGGCATGCCGTGTGTTCTGGGGAAGTTGTCCTTGTATCATGGGATGCTGGCAGTGGCGGGCTGCACAGGTTCCCTGTAGGAGAGGTGTGGATAGTGACCTGTGTTTGCACACAGGCCTCTTGGTGGTTGCAGCAGCAGCCTTAGCATCTCATGCCCGTCTCTTGGGTCCGTGCTGATAGCTGCGGCTTGCGCCCGTCTCTGGAGCTCCTATAAGTGGCGCTCTTAATCCTCTCTCCTCGCACACCAGGAAACAAAGAGGCAAGAAAAAGTCTCTTGCCCCTTTGCAGCTCCGGACTTTTTCCCGGTCTCCCTCCTGGCTAGCTGTGGCACACTAGCCCCCTTCAGGCTGTGTTCACGCAGCCAACCCCGGTCCTCTCCCTGGGGTCTGACCTCTGAAGCCCGAGCCTCAGCTACCAATCCCCACCCGTGCCAGCGGGTGAGCAGACAAGCCTCTCTGGCTGGTGAGTGCTGGTCGGCACTGATCCTCTGTGTGGGAATCTCTGCTTTGCCCTCCGCACCCCTGTTGCAGCGCTCTCCTCCGTGGCTCCAAAGCTTCCCCCCTCTGCCACCCGCAGTCTCTGCCCGTGAAGGGGCTTCCTACTGTGTGGAAACCTTTCCTTCACAGCTCCCTCCCACTGGTGCAGGTCCTGTCCCTATTTTGTCTCTGTTTTTTCTTTTTTCTTTTGCCCTACCCAGGTATGTGGGGAGTTTCTTGCCTTTTGGGAGGTCTGAGGTCTTCTGCCAGCATTCAGTAGGTGTTCTGTAGGAGCTGTCCCTCATGTAGATGTATTTCTGATGTATTTGTGGGCAGGAAGGTCATCTCCACGTCTCACTGTTCTGCCATCTTGAAGTCTGCCCTGCATCTTGCACTTTGAATCTTTTACAAACACATACTTTTGTTACATAATGCATTGGCCATCTGAAAATATTGATTCACTGAGGTATGCTTGACTTCCAAATCTTAATATACTTCATTATACAGTATCAAAAAATCCCATTTGTTAATATCACCAGTAATTTCCTCAGGAAAATCTTAAAATATTGCAGAACTGTCCATTTGCAAGTATATGAATTTTCCAAGATCTTTGTTTTTGCTTTAAAAGCTCTAATTTTATCATTGGCAACAAATACTGTCTAATATTTTCCTTGAAATGACAGCTCAATTTGATTAATTTTGAGAAAATGTGTAGTGTATTCAAAGGTTGAGTTAATAAAATTACTAATTTTTAGTGCCTCATTAAGGACATAATTAACTGAACCTGCCATTATTTTTTATTTTAACTGTGTGATGGTGAAAAATGTGACTACAGGGGTAGGCAGGAGAATGGCCCCCAGCAACGCCTACATCATAATCTCTAGAACCTGTGACTAATGTTATGTTATATAGCAAAGGGGACTTAAATTTGCTAGTCAGTTTACTTTCAAATATTCAGATTATCCTGGATTATCTTAATGGGTGCAGTGTAATTACAATGGTTCTCAAAAGTGAAAGAAGGAGGCAGAAGAGTAATTCAGAGTGATGAAATATGAAAAGGACTTACATAGCTAGCTAGAAAATGGGGGAAGTGGGCCACCAGCCAAGGAATGAGAGCAGCCTCTAGAAGCTAGAAAATGCAAGGAAACAATGGATTCTCTTCAGAGCCTCCAGAAAGGAATGCAACTGCTGAGCATTTGGTTTTAGCCTAGTGAGACCCTGAAATGGTCTTTAACCAGGAGAACTATAAGATAATAAATTTTTGTGGCTTTAAGACAATAAATTTGTGGCAACTTATTACAGTAGCAAAAGAAAACTAGTAAAACTAACACAGTTTGGGGATTATAATTTGTGCTAGGGCATTGTTGCTTTTGCATTTAGTACAAATGTCAACCTAGTGAAATGGCTTGTAATGTCTTATTACTATGAAAATAGTTTTTACCTTGTGAACCTTCTGTAAGAATATTGGGTCTCCACCAGGGATCTGTGTACCATACTTTGGAATCTCTTATTTAATTTTTTCTTTTGTAATTCCTGTGTGTTAACTACTAGGCTGGGTAGTAGCATGGAAAAATAAAGAAAGCACAGTTTCTCTCTTAAGAGGATTATAGTCTAGTGGTTGAGAGAGGTAAGCAAATCAGTGATTGCAGATAGCACAGAATGACAGTTGCTCTTACTGATATACTCGAGTGAGGGAAAGAGACCTAGTACTAGTCTCAAATGCTTCAGTGTATTGGGAGAGATCACAAAAGTAATTACAAAATGCAAAATGCAAATGAAATACCCCACTGAGGGGGTGGGGGAGGGAGACCTTTACAATCCCACTAGCAGTGTGTGATGGTTTCACTTTTTCCACATCCTCCCCAAAACATGTTAGTGTCTTTCGATTATAGCCATTGTAGTGAGTTGTGAAGTGGTATCTTACGTGGTCTCAATTTGTATTTATCTGATAATTAATGATGCTCAGCATCATTTCGTGTACTTATTGGCCATTTGTCTATCTCCCTTGGACATATGTTTATTCAAATCCTTTGTTATTTTTTTAAAACAATATTTATTTATTATTTATTTATTTGGCTGCATGGGGTCTTTGTTGAGGTATGTGGGATTTTTCATTATGGCGCTTGTTGCGGCAGGCAGGCTCTTCCTTGTGGCGCGCGGGCTTCTCTCTAGTTGTAGAGTGCGGATTTTCTCTTGTCTAGTTGTGACGTGGGCTCCAGAGAGCGTGGGCTCTGTAGTTTGTGGCCTGTGGACTCTCTAGTTGTGGCACATGAGCTCAGTAGTTGTGGTGCATGGGCTTTGTTGCCCCGCGGCATGTGGGATCTTAGTTCCCTGACCAGGGATCGCACTCACGTCCCCTGCATTGGAAGGCGGATTCTTTATCACTGGACCATCAGGGAAGTCCCCCTTTGTCATTTTTAAATTGAATTACTTGTCATTTTATTGTTGATCTGTAATAGTTCTGTATAGATTTTGAGATACTATCTCCTTGTCAGATATTTGATTTGCAAATATTTTCTCCCACTCAGTAGGTTGTTTGTTCACGTAGGTTGTTTTTTCACTTTATTGATGTCATCCTTTGAATCACAAATGTTCTTGATTTTACACCTGTGATTTCTTCTAAAAATTGTACGTATTTTATCTCTTGTGTTTAGGTCATTGATCGATTTTGAGTTAATTTTTGTATGTCTTTAGAGGAAGGAATTTGACTTCATTCTTTTGCATGTTGGTATTCAGCTGTCTCAGCAACTTTTGCTTGAAAAGTTGCTGAGACAACTGAAAAAATCAATAGTACATTGTATGGGTTCATTTTGGACTCTCCATTCTATTCCATTGATTACATGTCTATCTTTATGCCTATCCTATCACACAGTCTTGATTACTGCAGCTCTGTAATAAGTTTTGAAAAATAGGAAATGTGAGTTCTCTAACTCCATTCTTCTTTTTCAAGATTTTTTTGATGGTCCCTTGCATTTCCATATGAATTTTAAGATCAGTTTTTAATAGGCAGCTGGGATTTTGATAGAGATTGCATTGAATCTGTAGGTTAATTTGAGAAGTATTGCCACTTTAACAATATTAAATCTTTCAGTCCATAAACAATGGACTTTTCATGCATTTAGATCTTTCAGTGGTTAGGTCTTGCACTTCTTTTGTTAAATGTTTTCCTAAATATTTTATTCTATTTGATGCTATTGTAAATGGAATTTCTTTCCTAACTTCATTTTAAAATTGTTAATTGCTAGCATATTAAATATAATTTGTTTCTGTTTATTAATCTTATTTTCTGCAAACTTTGTTGAATGTATTTATTAGCTCCAATAGTTTGAGTTTTTGGTTTGTTTTAGAATTCCTTAGGACTTTCTACATACAAGATCATGTCATCTATAAGAAGAGATAGTTTTACTTCTTCCTTTCCAGTCTGGCTGCCTTGTATTTACTTTTCTTGCCTAATTGTCCTGGCTAGAACTTCCAGTACAATATTGAACGGAAAGGTTAAAAACGGACACACTTGTCTTGTTCCTGATCTTAAGGGCAAAGCTTTCAATCTTTCACCATTAAGTATGAAGTTAGTTGTGGGTTTTTTGTAAATGTCTTTTATCAAGTTGATGAAATTCCCTTCTCCTCCTGGTTTGTTGAGTTTTTTTTATCATGAAAGGGTGTTGGATTTTCACACATTCTTCTCTGCATCTGTTTAGATCATCACATAGTTTTTGTCCTATATTCTATTAACGAGGTATATTACATTGGTTCATTTTCCTGTGTTGATTCAACCTTACATTCCTGGGATAAATGCCACTTAGTCATGGTGTAAAATGCTTTTTATATGTTGCTGGATTCAATTTGTTAATAGTTTGTTGAGTATTTTAGCCTATATATTCAGAAGGAATATTGGTCTGTAGTTTTCTTGTCATGCTTTTGTCTGGTTTTAGTATCAAGGTAATACTGGCCTTAGAGAATGAGTTGAGAAGTGTTCCCTCCACTTCTGTTTTTGGGAGAGTTTGTGAAGGATTGGTGTTAATTTCTGGTAGAATTCACCAATGAAACCATCTGATCTGATCTTGTCTTTGTGAAAAAGTTTTTGATCATTAATTCAATATGCTTTTATGTTATAGGTCTTTTCATATTTTTTAGTCTCCAGTCATTTCAGTACTTTGTGTCTTTTTGGGAATTTGTCTATTTCATCTAGGTTATAAAATTTAATGATGTACAACTGTATATTGTATCCCCTTCTAATCTCTTTATTTCTGTAAGGTCAGTAATAGTGTTCCTTCTTTCATTCCTAATTTTTGCAATTTCAATCTTACCTCTCTTTTGTGTGTGTGTGTGCATGTGCGCAATGTTTTCTTCCTTCTGCTTGCTTTAGGTTTAGCTTGCTCTTCTTTTTCTAGTTTCTTAAGGTTGATGGTTATGGTATTGATTTTAGATCTTGCTTTTTTAATATAGGCATTTAGTCTACAGTTTTATTTTCTTCTGTTGTGTTTGTTTGGCTTTGTTTTCAGGGTAATACTGTCATCACAGAATGAGTTAGGAAGGTTTCTTTCCTCTGTTTTCTAAAAGAGTTTGTGAAATGTTGGTATTATTATTTTTTTTATTTTATAGAATTCACCAGTGAAGACCTTGGGTCTTTGCTTTTCCTTGTGGGAAGATTTTGAATTACTAATCCAATTTCTTTACTTGTTTTAGATCTGTTCAGTTTTTACAGTTTTTCTTGATTTGGTTTTGGTCATTTATGCCTTTCTAAAAATGTGTCCATTTCATCTGTGTGTCTACATTTTGGCATAAAGTTGTTCATTGTGTTGTCTTATAATCTTTTCAATTTCTGTATGACCAGTAGTGATATATTTTTCATTCATTATTTTGGTAATTTATGCCCTTTTTCTTTTTCTCTTGATCAGTCTAGCTAAGTGTTTGCAATTTTGTTAATATTTTCAAAAACCAAATTTTGTTTTTATTGTCTGTTGCTTTTCTCTTTGCTGTATCATTTATTTCTGCTGTAATCCTTTATGTTGCCTTTCTTCTCCTTGCTTTGCATATGGTTTGCTCTTCTTTTTCTAGTGTCCTAAGATTGAATCTTGAGGTACTTATTCTACACCTTTCTTCTTTTCTGATATGTGTTTAAAGCTATAGATTTCCTTCAATAGCTTTTTATGTATCCCATAAAATGTGACATATTGTGTTTCCACTATCATTCAGTAAAAAATATTTTCTAATATCCCCTGTGATTCCTTTTTTGACTTGTTGTTATTTAAAAGTATGTTCTTTAACTTCCAAATATTGGGAATTTTCCAAAATTTTTTAATGCTATTGATTTCTGATTTAATTTTGTTGTACTCATAGAACATGATCTTATTACTTCCTATGATCTCATTACTTTTAAATTTATTGAGACTTGTTTTATGACCTAGAATATGATCTATTTTTGAAAAAAATTTTTGGGATTTGAAAAAAAATGTGTATTCTGCCATCATTGAGTGGAGTAGTCTGTATATGGGAGTTAGGTTGAATAGGTTGACAGCATTCAGATCTTCTGTAGTCTTGCTGATTTTCTGTTTAATTCCATCAATTATTCAGTGCAGAGGATTGAAATATCTAATTATAATTCTCAAATAGTCAATTTCTTCTTTGAATTCTGTCATTTTTTGCTCCATTGACTTTGAGGCCCTGTTTTAGGTGCATATATATTTGTAAATATTATATCTTTTTGATGTATTGACCCTTTTATATCTGTTTTTCTCAAATACTATTTCTTTTTTTTTAATTAATTAATTTATTTTGGCTGTGCCGTGTCTTAGTTGTGGCATGCTGGATCTTTAATTGCGTCATGCGAACTTCTTAGTTGTGGCATGGAAAATTCTTAGTTGCAGCATGAGGACTCTTAGTTGCGGCATGCATGCGGGATCTAGTTCCCCGACCAGGGATGGAGCTGGGACCCCCTGCATTGGGAGGACAAAGTCTTACCCACTGGACCACCAGGGAAGTCCCCTCAAGTACTATTTCTTGAAGCCTATTTTGTCTAATATTAGTACAGTAACTCCAGCTCTATTATGGTTACTGTTCGTATGGCATATCTTTTCCATCTTTTAACGTTTAATCTATTTATTGTCTTTGAATGTAAAATATGTCTTGTATAGATGACACATGGTTGCATCCTGCATTTTTATCTAGTCTAACAATTCCCACCTTTGGATTGAGATGTTTAGACCTTTCATATTTAATGTACTTATTAACATGATCACGTTTACATTTTCCATATTGCTTGCTTTTATATGACTTTTTTAAAAAAATAAATTTATTTATTTATTTATTTATTTTTGGCTGTGTTGGGTCTTCATTTCTGTGTGAGGGCTTTCTCCAGTTGCGGCAAGTGGGGGCCACTCTTCATCGCAGTGTGCGGGCCTCTCACTGTCGCGGCCTCTCTTGTTGCGGAGCACAGGCTCCAGACGCACTGGCTCAGTAGTTGTGGCTCACGGGCCTAGTTGCTCCGCGGCATGTGGGATCTTCCCAGACCAGGGCTGAAACCTGTGTCCCCTGCATTGGCAGGCAGATAGATTCTCAACCACTGCGCCACTAGGGAAGCCCTGTTTTTATATGACTCTTGTCTCTTTTATTTCTTTCTTCTACCTTGGTTGCCTTCTTTGGTATTAGATAAATATTTTTAATATAGTCATTTTAATTTCTAGTGAAACTTTACCTTTTAAAAAGTTATTTTCTTAGTGTTTGCACTAGAGAACATAGTCTACATCTTAACTTACCACAGCCAGCTTAATGCAACCAGTTAATACCAACTTAATTTTGATAAAATATAGAAATTTTGTTCCAGCATAGTTTTATTCCTTCCTGTCCTTTCTGCTATTATTATCATTTGTGTTACATCTCTACATGTTTTTTTTTTTACTGACTATATTTCTTTTTTTTTTCCAGTTTTATTTATTTATTTATTTATTTTTTAACATCTTTATTGGAGTATAACTGTTTTACAATAGTGTGTTAGTTTCTCCTTTACAACAAAGTGAATCAGTTATACATATACATATGTTCCCATATCTCTTCCCTCTTGCGTCTCCCTCCCTCCCACCCTCCCTATCCCACCCCTCTCATGGTCACAAAAAAGAAGCTTTTGATAATATCAAACATCCGTTCATTAATAAAAAGCATTCGCAGGAAATGAGGAATATAAGGTAACTTTCTTAAACTGATAAAGGCTGTCTTAAAAAAAAAAACACCTATTAACACTAAACACAGTTAAAGATGAAACAATGAAAATTTTCCTCAAGATCAGGAATGAGATGATGGTACCTACGACCGTCATTTCTATTCAGCATTATAACAGAGATCCCAGCCAGTATAGTAAGGTAAGAAAAAAAATAAAAGGACTAACGATTAGAAAGGGGGAAAAGAAGTGCCATTATTTGTAGATGATACTATTGTACACACAGAAAATCCAAAAGGATGTAAAGATAAATAAGGAGAATTAATAGTTTTCAAAGGTTGACTTTTAAAAAATTTCAGATACCACTTAATCATAACATCTAAATGAGAGAAAACTCAAGCACTGCCCTCGCCCCCTTGGAAGCTTTGGCCATCGTAGTTGGTGTGAATGAGTGGTGCTGAGGGGGAAACAGTCCTGGGTAGGATGCACCTGTCTGAGGTGCGCCAGGGCTGGGAATGTGGCTGGCAGTTTGAGACGGGTACACACAACAGGATTGAGTAAATAAGTAAACATGTTGAAGACAATGTAGCCAGGTTTTCACTGTAGGAGAAGAGAGGTACAAATACAGAAAGGAGGAAGGTGAATAATAAACTCCAAATGTGGGACTGGAATTGAAAAGATTCAGTGTGAACTCCTGGTTTCAACAGATTAAAAAACCTGATGAGGAGTGTGGGTGTACACACACACACACACACACACACACACACACACACACACACACACACACACACACACTCCTACTTCCTAACTCTCATACCTGTGAGAACATTTAGCACCCAAATTTTTACTTGTAAATACTACTGTCCGTTAAAAGGAACCGGGGCTCCTTGATTGGATGGCTGATTTCAGGACTGTGGAAGAGAAAACTCAAGATGAGAATGGAACATCTGGTACCATAAAGTAAGGAAATATTCAAAGAACGAAGAAGACATGTCAAAAGGATTCGGCAGCCAGCCTGAAGGGGCTCCCACTGACTAAATCTGATATACACTGCATCAAACAGGAAACCACACCAAAAAACAAACAAACAAACAGGAAGCCATAAGTCCATACTTATACAGGGGATATACAAATAACAAGGAAGAAAGGAAAGTTCTAGCTCACTACAGAATGTCAATAAACGTAAAAGGAATAATGGAATTAGAAGATCACCATTTGGCTACCGCCGAGTTAACTAATGGATTCAACCAAGAATTATCAATGGATGCTAAATTAGAGGGAGAAAGTTTGATGAGAAACAGGATATTTATGATATGATAAAGTATCTCTCTACAAAAGACATATTAATTACTTATTACTAGTAAGTACAAAATATTACTAATTAACTTTACAGTGAAAAAGCTGGTCAGACACCACCTTAACCACATGATAAGAGTTACCACCACCTGTAACGGAACAAATCAATGTCACAAACTCCTAAGATGATGTGCTGCAAAGAATACAGCATGACTTGTGTGGAATTCCCATCAAAATGCAAAATTTCAGTCCAGTCATGAGGAAACATCAGATATACCCAAATTGAGGGTCATTTACAAAGTGTGTGGCCTGTTCTCATAAAAAATGTCAAGGTCATAAAGGACAAGAAAAGATGGAAAAACTCTTCCAGATTCAAAGGAGACTAAAATATATGGCAACTAAATGCAATGAGTGATCTTGGAACTTATTCTGCTATAAAGAAAAGGGGAGAAGCAAAGGTCTTTTGTTTGTTTTTGCTTTTAAGAACATATTTTGGACAAATGGCAAAATCTGAGTAGAAACTTTGGGTGAGATGCTAATACTGTAATAAAGCTAATTTTCTGATTTTGGTAGGTATACAATATATACGGAAAAGAGTGTCCTTGTTTTTAGGAAATACATACTGAGGGGTAATAGGCATTATGTTTGCCATTTTTCTTCAAGTGGTTCAGAAAAAAATGAAAAGATATATGTGGGGGAGGAAGGAGAGAAAGAAAAGAAGGGGAAGAGAGGAGAGAAAGAGACAGAGGGACTTCCCTGGTGGCACAGTGGTTAAGAATACGCCTGCCAATGCAGGGGACACGGGTTTGAGCCCTGGTCCGGGAAGATCCCACATGCCAGAGAGCAACTAAGCTTGATGCCACAACTACTGAAGTCCATGCACCTAGAGCCCATGCTCTGCGACAAGAGAAGCCACCACAATGAGAAGCCCGCACACCGCAACTAGAGAAAGCCTGCGTGCAGCAACGAAGGCCCAACGCAGCCAAAAATTTAAAAATACATTTTCTTTAAAGTGGATGTATTTTTAAAAAACCAAAAAGGTCCTACTGTAGAGCACAAGGAACTATATTCAATATCCTGTGATAAACCATAATGGAAAAGAATATGAAGAAGAATGTCTATAAATGTATAACTGAGTCACTTTCCTGTACAACAGTAATTAACACAACACTGTAATTCAACTGTACGTCAATAAAAATTTTTAAAAAGAGACAGAATAATAAAGCAAATGTGATAAAATGTCAAAAAACTGGGGAACTGGGGTCAAGGGTATATAAAAGTTTTGTACTATTTTTGTACTTTTCAATAAATTTGAAATTATTTCTAAGTTAAATCATTTAAAAAGTTATCAAGCACCAAAGGATAAATCTAAAGCAAGAGAGAAACCACACATACAGAGAGGACTATAAACCTTTATTGAGAAAAAATGTCCCAAATAAATGGAGAAAAATACACAGATTAAAAAAACTCAAGGTGACAAAGTCAACATTCCTCAAAATGATCTATATATGCAATGCAATCTGAATCAAAATCCAAACAAATTTTCATGTGGTAATTGAGAAAGAGTCTAAAATTTATATGGAAATACAAAGGGCCAAGAGTAAGCCAGCACTCTAGAAGTGTAAGGAGGACTACTGAGACTTACCAGAATCTGTAGTAACTGAGAGTGTGGTGCTGGCCCAAGGACAGACAGAGGAAGGAACAATACAGAACCAAGGTACATATGGACTCTAAAACTATAACAGAGATGGCATTCCACAGCACTGGAAACAGTCTTTTTAAATCATGATGCTGGGACAACTAGGTATCTAAATGGGGGAAAAAATTAAATCGAACCCCTATCTCACACCATACATAAAACTCAATTTCAGAATTATAGATCTAAATGTGAAAGATAATACTGGTATCCTCATGATCTCAGGTGAAGAAAAACATTTTTAAGCAAGATATCAAATGCACTAAAACATAAAGGAAAAGATCAACAGATTCAACTCCTTAAAATTAAAACTTCTATTCAAAAGACAACATTAAGAAAGTGAAAGACTTCCCTGGTGGTGCAGTGGTTAAGAATCTGCCTGCCAGCACATTAAAAGGATCATACACCATGATCAAGTGGGGTTTATTCCAGGAATGCAAGGATTCTTCAATATACGCAAATCAATCAACGTGATACACCATATCAACAAACTGAAGAAGAAAAACCATGTGATCATCTCAATAGATGCAGAGAAAGCTTTTGACAAAATTCAACACCCATTTATGATAAAAACCCTGCAGAAAGTAGGCATAGAGGGAACTTTCCTCAACATAATAAAGGCCATATATGACAAACCCACAGCCAGCATTGTTCCCAATGGTGAAAAACTGAAACCAATTCCACTAAGATCAGGAACAAGACAAGGTTGCCCACTCTCACCACTCTTATTCAACATAGTTTTGGAAGTTCTAGCCACAGCAATCAGAGAAGAAAAAGAAATAAAAGGAATCCAAATAGGAAAAGAAGAAGTAAAGCTGTCACTGTTTGCAGATGACAAGATACTATACATAGAGAATCCTAAGGAGGCTACCAGAAAACTACTAGAGCTAATCAATGAATTTGGTAAAGTAGCAGGATACAAAATTAATGCACAGAAATCTCTGGCATTCTTATACACTAATGATGAAAAATCTGAGAGTGAAATTAAGAAAACACTCCCATTTACCACGGCAACAAAAAGAATAAAATATCTAGGAATAAACCTACCTAAGGAGACAAAAAACTTGTATGCAGAAAACTATAAGACACTGATGAAAGAAATTAAAGATGATACAAATAGGTGGAGAAATATACCATGTTCTTGGATTGGAAGAATCAACATTGTGAAAATGACTCTACTACCCAAAGCAATCTACAGATTCAATGCAATCCCTATCAAACTACCACTAGCATTTTTTACAGAACTAGAAAAAAAAATTTCACAATTTGTATGGAAACACAAAAGACCCCAAATAGCAAAAGCAATCT
>NC_041221.1:93849387-93849556 GCF_002837175.3 Physeter macrocephalus | reverse complement strand
AAGGAGGGAAGGAGGGAAGAAAGGAAGGAAGAAAGGAAGAAAGAAAGGGAGAAGACAAAATAAAGTCGGATAAAATACAGTTATTAAAATAAAAAATAAAAAAGTATTAAGAAGAAAAATTTCTATTAAAAAAAAAAAAAACAAAAAACAAAAAACAAAAAAATGGGTT
>NC_041221.1:93842244-93848805 GCF_002837175.3 Physeter macrocephalus | reverse complement strand
GGAGCTCCTTTACGCGGTGCCCTTAATCCCCTCTCCTCGCGCCCCAGGAAGCAAAGAGGCAAGAAAGAGCCTCCTGTCTCTTCAGCATCTCCGCGCCTGTTTCTGGAGCTCCTTTATGTGGTATGCTTAATCCCCTCTCCTCTCGCACCAGGAGACAAAGAGGCAAAAAAAAAGTCTCTTGTCTCTTCGGCAGCTCCGCGTCAGTTTCTGGAGCTCCCTTAAGCAGCGCGCTTAAACCCCTTCCTCGCGCACCAGGAAGCAAAGAGGGAAGAAAAGGTCTCTTGCCTCTTCGGCAGCTCCAGACTTCAACCGGACTCCCTCCCGGCTAGCCGTGGCGCACTAGCCCCCTCAGTCTACATGTTTTAAAATAATCAATGCATTACTATAGTTATTGCTTTATGCAATCTATGTCTTTTAAAGAGTTCAATTAAAAGAAATAAGATAATATTTTATAGAGCCTTTTATATTAGCCCACATATTTACCATTTCTGGAGCTCTTTATTTCTTACTTTGGATTTAAATTACCATCTGGTGTCAATTCCTTGGAGCTTGAAGGATTTCCCTTAATATTTTTTTAAAACCCATCTGCTAACAACAAATTCTCAATCTTTAGTTCATCTTCATTGTTAAAAGTGATGGCTCTATTTTGCCTCAATTTAAAGGTAGTTATTCTTTTTTTAAAAATTAATTAATTTTATTTTTGGCTACATTGCATCTTTGTTTCTGCTTGCAAGCTTTCTCTAGTTGCGGCGAGCGGGGGCTACTCTTCGTTGTGGTGCACGGGCTTCTCATTGAGGTGGCTCCTCTTGTTGCAGAGCACAGGCTGTAGTCATGTGGGCTTCATAGTTATGGCACATGGGCTCAGTAGTTGTGGCTCGTGGGCTGTAGAGCGCAGGCTCAGTAGTTGTGGCACACAGGTTTAGTTGGTCTAAAGCATGTGGGATCTTCCCAGACCAGGGCTCAAACCTCTGTCCCCTGCATTGGCCAGCAGATTCTCAACCACTGTGCCACCAGGGAAGCCTAAAGGTAGTTATTCTTTTTTTTTTTCTCTACCTTATTCATCTCCAGTTTTATTTTTTTATTTTTTTAAACATCTTTATTGGAGTATAATTGCTTTACAGCATAGTTATTCTTGATATAGGATAATTAGTGGACAGTTTTTTTTTTTTTCTTTCAGCACTTTGAATTTCTCACTCCACTGACTTCTGGCCTCCATTGTTTCATTGATGCTCACCTATATGTGATGATTTACTTTTCTCTTGCTGCTTTTAAGATTTTCTCTTTGTCTTTGTTCACCAATAGTTTGATTATGTTATGTTGAAATATCCATCTCTTTATATTTGTCCTGCGTGGGGTCTGTTGAATTTCTTTGATGAGTAGATGAATGTTTTTCATCAAATTTGGTATGTTTTTATCCCTTATTTCTTCATATTTTTTTTTCTATCCCTTTTTCTGTCTCCATTCCTTCTGGGATATTCATTACATGCTTTTTGATATAGTTGTGATTTTCCAAAATGTCTGAGTCTTTGTTCTTTTTTTTTGTAAATTTATTTATTTAATTTATTTATTTTTGGCTGCACCAGGTCTTCGTTACTGCACGCGGGCTCTCTGTAGTTGCGGCGAGCAGGGTCTACTCTTCTTCGAGGTGTGCAAGCTTCTTATTGTGATGGCTTCTCTTATTGCAGAGCACGGGATCTAGGCGCGCGGGCTTCAGTAGTTGTGGCACGCAGGCTCAGTAGTTGTGGCTCATGGGCTCTAGAGCACAGGCTCAGTAGTTGTGGTGCACCGGCTTAGTTGCTCCGCGGCACGTGGGATCTTCCCGGAACAAGGCTTGAACCTGTGTCCCCTGCATTGGCTGGTGGATTCCTAACCACTGCACCATGAGGGAAGTCCTGTTCATTTTTTAAATTATTTTTTCTCTCTGTTCTTCAGATTGGATAATTTATATTCATCTATTTTAAATTCACTAATTCTTTCTTCAGATCATCTTGAATCTGCTGTCAAGTTCCTATAGTGACTTTCCATTTAATACACTTTTCAACCCCAAAATTTCCATTTGGTTCTTTTAAAAAATTTCTTTCTCCTTATTGTGAATCTTTTACATTTTTTATTCATCATTGCCATATTTTACTTTTATTCTTTAAATATGGTGACCTTTGGTTCATGGAATATATTTATAATATCTGCTTTAAAGTCTTCGTTTAAATTCAACATCCAGGGATACTCAGTTTCTATTGGCTACTTTTTCCCTATTTATTTGCATGTCTCATAATTTCTTGCTGAAAACTGGATATTTTAGATCATATATTGTAGCAACTCTGGATTCTGAACTTTTTTTCTCCCTGTTGTTGCTTTGTTTATTTGCTTGTTTCCTTGTTTAGTAATTTGCCTAAACTAAGCCAGTAACACCTACCTCCCTTGTGATAGGTGACCACTGACATTTTTTTTTTTTTGAGATTCTTGTTATTCTTGTTATGAGTTTTACATTTGGCTTCCTAGGACTTGCCTCTGTGTCTGTGAAGCTTAAATGATAAGCTGATGGTTGGATAGTGGATGTGTGCAAACACTTCAAGTCAGTAAGTCATTTGTCATTTGCTCATGGATCTCTGTATTGATAGAGGAATATATTTAAAGTATACATTGTTTTCAAGTGTGCCCAGCTTTTGCTTTCTGCTGACCTCTTTCACATTTCCTCTGTGCATGTGATTGTTCAGCCTCAGGAACGAGTGGCTAGCTTTGTTCCTCTCAGGCCTCCATTGTACATACTCTCAGCCATAGCCAAGAATACGCTTGCCCCAAGTGTGAACATAACCTTGGCCTAATTGAGCTGTTAACTCTCTTAGCTTGCTCACTTTTTTAAGGCCATCACTTCCACTGAAACACTGCTGGAGGTGGGCATCACCCACCACTCAAGTACCAGTGAGCCCCCTTTGACCACAGCAGAGATGTTTCTGGTTCTAACGACCTTCCCCACCATGGAAGAACCTCTGTACTTACTGAGTTGTGGTTAATGTTGATAAGGGTAGCTCTAGGCTAGAATACCAGAGGGTCCTAGTTTTCCTACCTAAAGATTAATAGTTTTTCAAATATAAATGCTTTTCAAATTGTTATCTTCCTTTGGTCTATTTCTAGGTGACTAAAATGGTTGTATTTGTCAATTTTGTCTACCTCTATAGTTTCTTTTTTGGAAGAGTATTTATTGATTGTACTCAGCCATAGCTGGATGTCCTGCTTCTGGTCTTGTATTATGTGTACATTTTCTTCTTTACTCTCTTAGGATGATGGAAAATTTACAGGTTCTATTAATGGACTTATCTCCATTTTCTTTGGGGCTAATTATTGTTTTACATTGGTTTCAAATGTGAAAAAAAAATGATTTTCTTCAAATACGCAATTGTCCTTGACTGTGCGTTCATAATAGAAAGAAGAAAATCAAAAAGCTGCCTAGAAACTATATTTGGATGGCACTGATTTGACTGGTACAGTTTGCTTTAGAGTGAATAGGTGGGTTACCATGATTATGCTGGAAGTCAGCTAAAGGCCAGAATGAGACAGGCTTTTCTTTGGGGAACCCGTGCTACCTTTCCTAGTTTTCTATTTTATATATAGTAGTGTGTATATGTTAATCCCAAACTCCTAGTTTATCCCCCACCCCACCTTTCCCCTTTGGTAACAGTAAATTTTTTTTCAAAGTCTGTGAGTCTGTTGGTGTTTTATAAATAAGTTCATGTATCATTTTTTTAGATTCCACATATAAGTGATATCATATGGTATTTGTCTTTCTCTGTCTGACTTACTTCACTTAGTATAATAATCTCTAGGTCCATCCGTGTTGTTGCAAATGGCATTATTTCATTCTTTTTTATGGCTCAGTAATATTCCATTGTGTAAATGTACCACATCTTCTTTATTCATTCCTCTGTCAATGGGCATTTAGGTGGCTTCCATGTCTTGCTTATTGTGAATAGTGCTGCTATGAACATAGGGGTGCGTGTATCTTTTTGAATTAGAGTTTTGTTTGAATATATGCCCAGGAGTAGGATTGCTGAATCATATGGTAGTTCTATTTTAAGTTTTTTAAGGAACCTCCATACTGTTCTACATAGTGGTTGTACCAATTTACATTCCCACCAACAGTGTAGGTGGGTTCCCTTTTCTCCACACCCTCTCCAGTGTTTATTGTTTGTAGACTTTTTGATGATGGCCATTCTGACTGGTGTGAGGGATACCTCATTGTAGTTTTGATTTGCATTTCTCTAATAATTAGCCATATTGAGCATCTTTTCATGTGCCTGTTGGACATGATTCAGTTTTAAATAATTATTGTAACATGTAATTTGTAGAATAATAGTAACTACTTTTAGATAACTCCTTAAATTTTATGTAACATATTACACTTATATTTTTAGAGTCTCTGAAATTAAAGCCAGAAACTGCTAAAATAGATTACTTCACTTTCTGTGTTATAAAATATGAAACACTCTGATAGTCAAAACAGTGAAGGTAGTAGGCATAGAAAACTTCAAAATCCAAGTTTAGGTCACTATAAATATAAGCTTTTTTGGATTACTGTATTGGTTTCTAACCTGAGTACTAAAGCTCTATGTTTGGTGTAAATAGTTTACAAAAATATGAAAGTGTATGTGTATTGACATGACATCATATACCTGTGCAGCATAGAAATATATAGGGGAGTAGTCAAAGTCCTGTCCAAAGTTGTTAGTAATATTGCTAAGCTTAAGTTTGGGAAGATGTTGCTATAAATCATATGCTCATACTAGTTGCCAAAGAATCACTTATTTCCCTGAGTAAACACTAAGCATGGAATTAAGTTGTTGTGAGCCAGCTTCCTTAGTGATGTCTGTATTGTTTTAATGAAATTATAGACTTACAGGTAAGAGATATCCTCTCCTAGACAGTATAAATATTATGTGAATGCTATTGAAAATGGATACATTTTAAAATAACATATTATTTTGGTTGTTTGAGTTATTTATTATTTAACCTTGTACTGGTATTTTTTTACATTAATGTTTGTGTTAAGTTATTTCATTTTAAATCTTCCCAGAAAACTCTTTCTTCCCCAAAATAAAACATTGTATTTATTCAGAGTATGCAGATAGAGTTAATATTTGTCACATAATGTGTTTTTGCTTTTTCAACCAGGAAAAGTAAAAAACTGGTTTTGTTAGGAATTTGGTATATTTTAGGATCAGACTATGTAAAAGTAGTTTTATTAACAAATTCATTTGTTCCTTAGTCTTAGGTTGTTGACATTTGAGAAGTGGTTTTCTTCCTTGTATTATAAACTATTTCTGATTTTAGGATCTTAGTATTAGGTACTTACTAATCACAATTATTTTTAAATGCCTTATGTAATCAGTTACATATTCGTCAGTGTTTGTGTACTCATGCTTTTTGATATTGAGATACTATAGTTCTTACCTCTTCCTTTTCTTCCCTCCTACACTCCCTATAATGTCACAATTGGATCAAAATCCTTGTTGTCAGTTAATATTAGAGATCTTAAAAACAAGGTAGTAGACAATCTTTATTGGTCAGGACTCTTTAAAACACCAAAGAACTCCTGTTCTATTTTACATGTTTTACTGTCTTTGAGAAGCTTCTTGGAGCATATGATATGAACCAAATTATTTAAAAGCATAAAACCATCCTCTGATTTATAATAGAAAAGAAGAATGTTGTTTAAAAAAATGGGAGACACAGGGAAAGAGGATATATATGTATTTGTTAACTTCATATTATATATATGTTACTAATTCCAAGTAGCTCTGTTTTTAGTGCAAAGTTTCCAAACTTCATTCTGTAGTGCGCAGTCAGGAAATTCTATAGCTGCTATTAAAAAAGCATTTTACAGGGCTCCCAGATTGATTTAATCAGTAGTCTCTTGTAGTAAGTTGAAGCAAATTTATGTAGCTCCACGACCTAAAATATCTATGCCAGAACTGATTTTTCCAGGATTGAAGGTAACGTGATATTGGAGATTTGGATTGACTCTCAACAGTACCTAGAAAATTGTCAAAATACACAGGTTTTCTAAGGACTTTTTCAGATCTGATAATAACAGATTATAAATAATCAAATCATATTATATTTGAAGTTGACAAAGAGCAAAAGAGTACTCAGTTTTCTTCCTATGAATATCAAAGTATCACAGCCTTAGAATAGTGGACAAAATAACACCCTTAAGGCACCGGGACTTCAGAGATGTTTACTTTTCCAACTATAGAAAGGAGTGCCTCCTTTTCTCTTACAGCTTTCTGTTAGAAGAGTCTATTTAAAGTAAACTGTATTTTGGCTTCTAACTCCAGTGTTAGAATTTCAGAATATAAAATCCTTCTGTTAGACATCTGTTATTAGTTCTATCTTTAGCCCCAAACAATCTTAAATACGTATTGCACAGCCGTGTTTCAAATACATACTTTTTTTTTTTTTTTTTTTTGCGATACACAGGCCTCTCACTGTTGTGGCCTCTCCCGTTGCGGAGCACAGGCTCCGGACGCGCAGGCCCAGCGGCCATGGCTCACGGGCCCAGCCGCT
>NC_041221.1:93791306-93837321 GCF_002837175.3 Physeter macrocephalus | reverse complement strand
GGTCACTTATCCGTTCTTCTGCCTCAGTTATTCTGCTATTGATTCCTTCTAGTGTAGTTTTCATTTCAGTTATTGTATTGTTCCTCTCTGTTTTTTAATTTTTCTAGGTTTTTGTTAAACATTTCTTGCATCTTCTTGATCTTTGCCTCCATTGTTTTTCCGAGGTCCTGTATCATCCTCACTCGTTTTTCTGAATTCTTTTTCTGGAAGGTTGCCTATTTTCACTTCATTTAGTTGTTTTTCTGGGGTTTTTATCTTGTTCCTTCATTTGGTACATAGCCTTCTGCCTTTTCATCTTGTCTGTCTTTCTGTGGAAGTGGTTTTTGTTCCACAGGCTGTAGGATTGTAGTTCTTCTTGCTTCTGCTGTCTGCCCTCTGGTGGATGAGGCTATCTGAGAGGATTGTGCAAGCTTCCTGATGGGAGGGACTGGTGGTGGGTATAGCTTGGTGTTGCTGTGGTGGGCAGAACTCAGTGAAACTTTAGTCTGCTTGTCTGCTGATGGGTGGGGCTGGGTTCTCTCCCTGTTGGTTGTTTGGCCTGAGGCGACCCAACACTGGAGCCTACCCTGCTCTTTAGTGGGGCAAATGGTGGACTCTGGGAGGGCTCACGCCAAGGAGTACTTCCCAGAACTTCTGCTGCCAGTGTTCTTGTCCTCACAGTGAGCCTCACTACAGCCACCCCCCGCCTCTGCAGGAGACCGTCCAACACTATCACGTGGGTGTGGTTCAGTCTCCTATGGGGTTACTGCTCCTTCCCCTGGGTCCTGATGTGCACACTAGAGTTTCAAATTAGAGTTGTCTCTGGATATATGTCCAGGAGTGGGGTTGCTGGGTCATATGGTAGTCTATGTTTAGTTTTTTAAGGAACCTCCATACTGTTCTACATAGTGGTTGTACCAATTTACATTCCCACCAACAGTGTAGGTGGGTTCCCTTTTCTCCACACCCTCTCCAGTGTTTATTGTTTGTAGACTTTTTGACGACAGCAAATGGCATTATTTCATTCTTTTTTATGGCTCAGTAATATTCCATTGTGTAAATGTACCACATCTTCTTTATTCATTCCTCTGTCAATGGGCATTTAGGTGGCTTCCATGTCTTGCTTATTGTGAATAGTGCTGCTATGAACATAGGGGTGCGTGTATCTTTTTGAATTAGAGTTTTGTTTGAATATATGCCCAGGAGTAGGATTGCTGAATCATATGGTAGTTCTATTTTAAGTTTTTTAAGGAACCTCCATACTGTTCTACATAGTGGTTGTACCAATTTACATTCCCACCAACAGTGTAGGTGGGTTCCCTTTTCTCCACACCCTCTCCAGTGTTTATTGTTTGTAGACTTTTTGACGACAGCCATTCTGACCTGTGTGAGGTGATACCTTATTGTAGTTTTGATTTGCATTTTGCTAATAATTAGCAATGTTGAGCAACTTTTCATGTGCTTTTCGGCCACCTGTATGTCTTTGGAGAAATGTCTATTTAGATCTGCCCATTTTTTGATTGGGTTGTTTGGGTTTTTTTTATATTGAGCTGCATGAGCTGCTTGTATATTTTGGAGACTACTCCCTTGTTGGTAGCTTCATTTGCAAATATTTTCTCCCATTTTGTGGGATGTCTTTTCATTTTGTGTATGATTTTCTTTGCTGAGCAAAAGCAAAGAGTGGTCTGCCTATGTTTTCCTCTAAGAGTTTTATAATATAGACTACTCCCTTGTTGGTAGCTTCATTTGCAAATATTTTCTCCCATTTTGTGGGATGTCTTTTCATTTTGTGTATGATTTTCTTTGCTGAGCAAAAGCTTTTAAGTTTAATTAGTTCCCATTTGGGTTTGTTTGTTTTTTGTGTGTGTGTGTGGTATGCGGGCCTCTCACTGTTGTGGCCTCTCCCATTTCAGAGCACAGGCTCCCGACGCACAGGCTCAGTGGCCATGGCTCACGGGCCCAGCCTCTCCGCGGCAGGTGGGATCCTCCCAGACCGGGACACGAACCCACGTCCCCTGCATTGGCAGGTGGACTCTCAACCACTGTGCCACCAGGGAAGCCCTGGTTTTTTTTTTTGTTTGTTTTTATATTCATTAATCTAGGAGGTAGATCCTAAAAGATATTGCTATGATTTATGGCAAAGAGTGGTCTGCCTATGTTTTCCTCTAAGAGTTTTATAATATCCAGTCTTACATTTAGGTCTTTAATCCATTTTGAGTTTATTTTTGTGTATGGTGTTAAAGAATGCTCTAATTTCATTCTTTTCTATGCAGTTGTCCAGTTTTCCCAGCACCACTTATTGAAGAGACTGTCTTTTCTCCACTATATATTCTTGCCTCCATTGTCGTAGACTAATGAACTATAGGTGAATGGGATTATTTCTGGGCTTTCTATCCTGTTCCATTGATCTATATTTCTGTTTTTGTGCCAGTACCATACTGTTTTGATTACTGTAGCTTTGTAGTATAGTCTGAGTCAGGGAACCTGATTCCTCCAGCTCCGTTTTTCTTGCTCAGGATTGCTTTATGTTTTGTGTTTCCATACAAATTTAAAAATTTTTTGTTCTAGTTTTGTGAAAAATGCCATTGGTAATTTGATAGGGATGGCACTGAATATGTAGATTGCCTTGGGTAGTATAGTCATTTTGAAAATATTGATTCTTCCAATCCAAGAACATGGTATACCTATCCATCTGTTTGTGTCATTTCCGATTTCTTTCATCAGTCTCTTATAGTTTACAGATTATAGGTTTTTTGCCTCCTTAGGTAGATTTATTCCCAGGTATTTTATTGTTTTTGATGTGATAGTAATTGGGATTGTTTGCTTAATTTCCCTTTCTGATCTTTTGTTGTTAGCGTGTAGAAATGCAAGAGATTTCTATGTGTTAATTTTTTATCCTGCAATTTTACCAAATTCACTGATGAGCCCTAGTAGTTTTCTGGTAGCATCTTTAGGATTTTCTGTGTATAGAATCATGTCATATGCAAACAGTGCTGGTTTTACTTCATCTCTTCAATTTGGATTCTTTTAATTTATTTTTCTTCTCTGATTGGCATGGCTAGGACTTGCAAAACTATGTTGAATAAAAGTGGCGAAAGTGGACATCCTTGTCTTGCTCCTGATCTTTCAGCTTTCAGCTTTTGCTTGTTGAGTATGATGTTTATCATATATGGCCTTTATCATGTTGAGGTAGGTTCCCTGTGTGCCCAGTTTCTGTTGAGTTTTATAATAAATGGGTGTTGAATTTTGTCAAAAGTTTTTTCTGCATCTATTAAGATGATCATGTGGTTTTTATTCTTCAATTTGTTAATGTGGTGTATCACATTGATTGATTTGTCTATGTTGAAGAATCCTTGCATCCCTGGGATAAATCCCACTTCATCATGGTGTAGCTTTTTAATATATTATTGGATTTGATTTGCTAGCATTTTGTTGAGGATATTTGCATCTATGTTCATCAGTGATATTGGCCTCTAGTTTTTTTTTTTTTTGTGGTGTCTTTGTTTGGTTTTCGTATCAGGATGATGGTGGCCTCATAGAATGAGTTTGAAAGTGTTCCTCCCTCTGCAATTTTTTGGAATAGTTTCAGAAGGATTAGTGTTAACTCTTCTCTAAATGTTTGATAGAATTCGTCTATGTAGCCATCTGGTCCTGGACTTTTGTTTGTTGCAAGTTTTTTAATCATAATTTCAATTTCAGTACTTGTGATTGGTCTGTTCATATTTTCTCTTTCTTCCAGGTTGAGTCTTGGAAGATTGTACCTTTTAAGAATTCATCCAGGGACTTCCCTGGTGGTGTGCTGGTTAAGAATTTGCCTCCCAATGCAGGGAACAAGGGTTCAATCCCTGGTCAAGGAACTAGATTCCACATGCATGCCGCAACTAAGAGTGCGCATGCCACAACTAAGGAGTCTGCTGGCTGCAACTAAGGAGCCCACTGGCTGCAACTAAGACCTTGCACAACCAAAATTAAATAATTAAAATAACTAGGGGCTTCCCTGGTGGCGCAGTGGTTGCGCGTCTGCCTGCCGATGCAGGGGAACTGGGTTCGCGCCCCGGTCTGGGAGGATCCCACATGCCGCGGAGCGGCTGGGCCCGTGAGCCATGGCCACTGAGCCTGCGTGTCCGGAGCCTGTGCTCCGCAATGGGAGAGGCCACAACAGAGGAAGGCCTGCATACCACAAAAAAAATAAAATAAAAAATAAAATAAAATAACTAAAATTTTTTTAAAAAAGGAACTTATCCGTTTCTTCCAGGTTGTCCATTTTATTGGCATATAGTTGCCTGTAGTAATCTCTATCATCCTTTGTATTTCTGTGGTGTCAGTTGTAACTTCTTTTTCATTTCTAATTTTATTGATTTGAGCCTGCTCCTTTTTTTTTGTGGCTAAAGGTTTATAAATTTTGTTTATCTTTTCACAGAATCGGCTTTTAGTTTCATCGATCTTTTCTATTGTTTTCTTCATCTTTATTTCATTTATCTCTGCTCTGATCTTTATGATTTCTCTCCTTCTACTAACTTTGGGTTTTATTTGTTCTTTTTTCTTTAGTTGGTTTAGGTGTAAGGTTTGGTTGTTTGAGATTTTTCTTATTTCCTGAGGTAAGATTGTATCACTATAAACTTCCCACTTAGAACTGCTTTTGCTGTGTACCCTAGGTTATGGATCATTGTGTTTTCTCTTTCATTTGTGTCTAAGTATTTTTTTCATTTCCTCTTTTATTTATTCAATGATCCATTGGTTGTTTAGTAACATATTGTTTAATCTCCATGTGTTTGTGTTTTTTACAGTTTTTTTCTTGTATTTGATTTCTAATCTCATAGTATTGTGGTCAGAAAAGTTGCTTGATATTATTTCAATTTTCTTAAATTCACCGAGACTTGCTTTGTGGCCCAGCATGTGGTCTATCCTGGAGAATGTTCCATGTGGGTGGAATGTTGTATAAATATCAATTAAGTCCATCTGGTCTAATGTGTCATTTAAGGCCTGTGTTTTCTTATTGATTTTCTTTATGGATGTCTGTCCATTGATGTAAGTGGGGAGCTAAAGTCCCCCACCTTTATTGTGTTACTGTCAATTTCTCTTTTTATGGCTATTAGCGTTTGCCTTATATATTGAGGTGCTCCTATGTTGGGTGCATATATATTTATAATTGTTATATCTTCTTCTTTGATTGATCCCTTGATCATTATGTAGTGTCTTTCTTTGTCTTTTGTTTACAGTCTTTATTTTAAAATCTATTTTGTCTGATATGAGTATTCTACTCCAGCTTTCTTTTGATTTCCATTTGCATGTAATATCTTTTTCCATCCCCTGACTTTCAGTCTGTATGTGTTCCTAGACCTGAAGTGGGTCTCTTGTAGACAACATTGATGTAAGTGGGGAGCTAAAGTCCCCCACCTTTATTGTGTTACTTTCAATTTCTCTTTTTATGGCTATTAGCGTTTGCCTTATATATTGAGGTGCTCCTATGTTGGGTGCATATATATTTATAATTGTTATATCTTCTTCTTTGATTGATCCCTTGATCATTATGTAGTGTCTTTCTTTGTCTTTTGTTTACAGTCTTTATTTTAAAATCTATTTTGTCTGATATGAGTATTCTACTCCAGCTTTCTTTTGATTTCCATTTGCATGTAATATCTTTTTCCATCCCCTGACTTTCAGTCTGTATGTGTTCCTAGACCTGAAGTGGGTCTCTTGTAGACAACATATAAATGGGTCTTGTTTTTGTATCCATTCAGCCAGTCTTTGTCTTTTGGTTCGAGCATTTAATCCATTTACATTTAAGGTAATTATCCATATATATGTTCTCATTGCCATTTTGTTAATTGCTTTGGATTTGTTTTTGTAGTTCTTTTTCTTCCCTTCATCTAGTTTTCTGCATTTGTGTTCTCTGTTCCACAGGCTGCAGGATTGTAGTTCTTCTTGCTTCTGGTGTCTGCTCCCTGGTGGGTGAGGTTGGTCAAGGTGCTTGTGCAAGCTTCCTGGTGGGCGGGACTGGTACCTGCCCACTTGTGGATGGAGCTGGGTCTTCACCTCTGATGGCCAGGGCCATGTCAAGGGGTGTGTTTAGAGGCAGATGTGGGCTCAGCATGACTTTAAGCACCCTGTCTGCTGATGGGTGGGGCTGTGTTCCCACATTGTTGGTTGTTTGGCCAGAGGCATCCCAGCACTGGAGCCTGCAGGCTGTTGGATGGGGCCAGGTCTCAGTGCCAAAATGGCAATGTCCAGGAGTGCTCACGCTAAATATTCCCTGGGGCCTCTACTATCAGTGTCCTTATCTCCAAAGTGAGCCACAGCCGCCCCCCACCTCCCCAGGAGACCCTCCAAGACCTGCAGGTAGGTCTGGCCCTGGCTCCTATGGAGTCACTGCTTTGCCCTGGGTTCCAGAGCACATGAAACTTTGTGTGTGCCCTCCATGAGTGGAGTCTCTGTTTACCCCAGTCCTATGGAGCTACTGCACTCAAGGCCCACTGTCCTTCAATACCAAATGCTCTGGGGGCTTTTCTTCCTGATGCCAGACTCCCAGGCTGGGGAGCCTGGTGTGGGGCTCGGAACTCTCACTCCTGTGGGAGAACCTCTGTGATATAATTATTTTCCAGTTTGTGGCTCGCCTACCCAGCGGGTATGGGATTTGATTATATGATGAAAGTGCCCCTGCTACTGTTTCGTTGTGGCTTCTTCTTTGTCTTTGGATGTGGAATAGCTTTTTTGGTATGTTCCAGTCTTTTTTTCAGTGGTTGTTCAACAATTAGTTTTGATTTTGGTGTTTTCATCTGAGGAGGTGAGCTCAAGTTCTTCGACTCCACCATGTTTTCCTAATCCCCTCCCTCCCATCTCTTTAGATCCCTAATTTTCTAGATAGTTATTTCATATCTTCAATCACAACACTTTTCCCATTTACTTTTTTTTTTTTTTACTCAGTCAGATTTTTTTTTTTTTTTTTTTTTTTTGCGGTACACGGACCTCTCACTGTTGTGGCCTCTCCCGTTGTGGAGCACAGGCTCCAGACGCGCAAGCTCAGTGGCCATGGCTCACGGGCCTAGCCGCTCCGCAGCATGTGGGATCTTCGCGGACCAGGTCAAGAACCCGTGTCCCCTGCATCAGCAGGTGGAGTCTCCACCACTGCGCCACCAGGGAAGCCCCACAGTCAGATATTTAACTACGGAGAAGGAAAAAAAAAAAAAGAAGTTGCTGTATAAAAAGGTAGGGGAGGGAGATTCAGTGTTTCTTGGGCAGTCAATTGATTGCATACTTTAGCTTCACTTCTTATTCCACACTTCTGCCAATTATATAGGACATTCCCTTAATTTCAGCGTTCTCTGCATACATTCTAGAGTTTTGCTTTTTCCAATCTGTTTTTACCATGAAAGCTCTTTCATCTGTTTTACCTTGTACAAATTTGTAGTGATGCCTCTCTCAATTTCTTCATTTTTGTGAGTTTACATCCTGTTCCCTCACCCCAACACACACATTTTTTATCTTTTTAAGGGAATCTCTAGAGGAGAAGGGGGAAAAATACATGCTTATTGATTTTCCTAACCAAAAATTGTGTGCACGTATTGTTAAACAGCTGCAATGTAATGTGTACATGTGTGCTTGGGTCCTGTTTTCATCTGTCCTTTTCAGCATTTTCTGCATTGCTATATTTCTTCATGATTATTATTTTAGTGGATTTTGAACCCATTTTTAAGAACAGTTTGTTGTATTTTTATTATTATTATTGTAGTCATTATTATTATTTTAGTTACTGCATCTTTTTCTTCCTTTACCCCATTCTCCATCCCACCATCAAGAACATTTACCTTTCCTCAGGTAACCAATATTAACAACATTGACAGTTTGTGGAACAGTAAGTCTTAATCTTTTCCTGTGGTCGAACTGATTGGCTGAAAGCTATCAAGAAGCGCAATTCACCCTACAGGCTGACAATGTTATCAAGAAAGCAGTTTCAGTTATTTATGGGTTTTCCATGAAATCTTGTGATTTCAGCTATGTAGTGTAGGTGATATGTTGTATCTCTGTAATGGCTCCCTAGTGTGGGCATCTCCACTTAGTTCTTAGACCGAACTGAACCATGTCTCTTGTTATAATTCCTCTGTTTCCTGTTTTGCTCAAATTTAGTTTCTAGACTGGCCAAGTTGTCCATGAGGGTTTTTGTCTGTTTCTGATGACGTATCAACTGGAAGTCAGCTTGGGACAATGGATGTTAATAACATTTAAGCACTTGTATATCAGACACCAGAGAAAGTCAAGAAGTATGAGAACAATCAGTAAATATCAAGAGAAGCATGTGGAACCTTCTTCATATTAGTTTTCTAGTTGACCTAAGCCTAATGAAGAGATCATTTTGGCTGATCACAGATTATAAAATAGATTTTTCTGTTAAGTAATATACTTATCATTTGACTTCTTTTCTTTTTCTTTTAGTAAGGCAAGATAAAGAAATAAGTTTAGATTTTAGAATGAAGAAGTAAAACTCATTATGTATGTATGATGTAAAACCACAGAAAAAGTAATAAGAGTTTAGAAAATATCCTGGATAAACCCATCAATATACAAAAATTATACAAATACATACATATATAAACAAAACATGAAAAAGCCCTTGCAAAGAGATATTATTTATACTAACATTCAAAATATGAAGTTCCTGGGAATACATCTGACATAACAAGAGATGTGCAAAACTCCCATGGGGAAAATAGTAAAGCATTATTTTGTGGCAATAAGACCTTAATAAATGGAATGATATACAATACACATGGCTTGGGAAACTCAAGATTTTACAGATGCCCAATTTGATCAATCAAATTCCTAACTGTCTGTTTTGTTAGGGAGGAGAGAATACTTAACAAAAGATTTTAAAATTATATAGAAAGACAAAGAGCCAAAAAATAAGACTAACAACAGTGTATTTTGGTGCAGGGAAAGTCAAATAGATTGGTGGAACCTTACTAGTGAATGTTTAGACCACAGACCCACCTCTTTGGTGACTTGACTTGGGAGGTTGTTAGAAACACAGAATCTCAGATCCCAACCCCAGCTCAACTGAATCAGAATTTACTTTAATAAGATAACCTAGAAGAGTGGGGAAAGATTTTTTTAAATTTAAAAAAAAATTAAAAAAATTATTTTGGCCATGCCACGTGTCATGTAGGATCTTAGTTCCCCAACCAGGATTGAACTCGAGCCCCCTGCATTGAAAGCATGGAGTCTTTACCACTAGACCACCAGGGAAACCCCAAAGATGGTTTTAGTAAACAGTTCTGGGGCAACTGGTAATTAAACAAGAAAAACATAATTGTACTGAAAGGTATTGTTTATTTCATATGGTGCAACCGTCCCTTACTTTCTGTGATCTACGTTTCTTTAGGAACATTTGAAAAATCAATGAAAATAAAAGGGATTTTTTGAATATCGTTTTCCTAGGTGCATCCATTATCCATTTGCCTATAATCTATGAATCATCTTGTTGATAAGATTTTCTTAGGTATCCCAACTTCAGGATGTCTTTATGTGTTTCCAGCATCTCTTGGATCAAGTCTGTATATTATAACAATGATAGTACTGTCACTGCCAATGTAGATGTCTAATGTTGTGACTATGCCCCCTCCATGTGGCAGCGATAAAGCTGTATCTAATTATTTTTAGGTGTGCTTTGTATATTTTGTGGAAAAAAACTGCTGAAGATACTAAAGAAAGGGCAACTCTTCTACTGACAACTCATAAGGAAATAATTTACCACCTACTTAGGATTAGAAGACAAGCTCATTCTTATAGTCTTCTGAAACAAAATTAGGTAAGAAATGGTTTTTGTCATATTTTAAATGATTTGTACTCTGCCTCCCCAGTTTGCTTGAAAGCTTCTATAATTCTATTCCTTTGGCCTCTAAGAGAAATGCAGTTAGCATTTTCCTTTAGGAAGGTAGTGTGCCAGCCAGCTGTCAGCCTTATGATGTGCCTGATCTCCGATGTCAGGGGAAGCACAATTCAATTTTAAACTAAGTCTTCTGCACAATAGTGCAGCAGGGCTGCTAGCATCTCTCTTTATGTTCCTTTCTTTCAAATTCTCCCTTCTACTCAAACAGTATAGCTTTATTTTTAAATCCTTTGTGTAAGATGAAACCACCACTAACTGACTTTACTTGTCTTTAGTTAAAAATCAATGAATTGACTGAAATAATCTGTATTTCAGCTACTCTTTCTCATTTCTAGAAAATAAAGTACCACTGCTTGTTTAACTTATGACTTGTCTAAACATGTTGAAAGCATTGACTATGAGGCATAACACTCAGACGCTGAAAGGGAACTGTGACAAGTTCAGTCAAAAGGGAAAAGAGGAATAATTTATAAAAGGTGTTGCAGATAATGATGCCAGCCAGTTATTTTAAAATGCATCCATCTCACCTTTTAATGAATTAGATTTGTCAACAGGAAATGTTTTATGCACCACTTCTAATAAAAGTGACATGCAGTGCTTTGAGGTTGGCTTCTTCAAAGCTAGAGTATCTTCAATTCAAAGATATTTTTTAAATAATAGATATTAAAAGTATATTTAAATAATATTAAGGTTGTGACACAAACACCAAATGACAAAATTCAGGAGTTTCAAAGCAGAGGCTGACATGCCATCACTATTTCACATAGTAACTGTTTTTTAAATTAGGAGTGTAACAGACTGATTTGGGGATTGTGTGTCAGTTTAACTTTAGATTCTCTTGTTGTTTTGGTTGGTGTCACAACCTTAATGTCAGCTTTTCAAATAGGTTTCTACATTTCCTTTGGTTTGAGGTCATTAAAAAATGCATATGATGAATCTAAGAGGCATAAATAGGTCACACTAAAGTGGAATTCCTTGCTTCTCTGGTATTGAGAGACAGCTAATACCTGCCTTGTAAGTGGAAGAAGTTAGCTCATGCATTTTGGTAAATTTCTGTTTTTCAGGAATTTGATTCAGACCATTGTAAACCCAAATAACAAAACATGATGTTGGTATAATTGTTTTCTTGTTCCTCTAATCCAAACCCTCCGATCTTGTTGGTTATCATCTCTAGATGTTAAGAATCACAATTCCAACAATTTTTTTTTTCACTAAAAGTACAAGTTAAACCTGATAATCATTTCAATAGGAGAATCCTTATTCAATGTAATTAAGTATAGGTAATGCTGCCTTAAATTTTTCCGTATGCCAGTCCTTTATAGAAGCACTTTTAAGCAGGGGGTAAAATCTTAATTTTTAAAGTAACAATTGTTATACAAAGCAAAATATAGAGTAAAATCTGATATGTTGTGCTGAATGTTAAAAAAAATTCTAGTACCACACTGGACATTAAAGGAGGAGCCTGGAGCCTTCTTTACCCCATTCTGTAAGGAAAGAGAGAAAGGGAGAGAGGAGGGAAATAATAATCTCCCCACCCAAGTTCCACCCTTTTCCTTGATTCTCATCTTTCATGATCTCACAGGGCAGGTCACATGTTGAATATAGTTTTAATAAACAATAAACATATCAGAATCTGTCCCACAGTTGTCTTTTTCATCACCTGTGTTTGAGAAATAAACGGTGAAAAGAGAGGCAAATTATTTACTGATCTTTTCTTGCTGACTCATAAAGATACTGGCCAACCTAAAACACTTCATAGTTCTCATCTACTCCTTGATTGAACCTGCAGGTTTTACCCTTCTTGGTTTTTATCAATGACTGGGGGGGACATTAATCTTTTTTTCCTAGTTGTACTCCATTCACTGCCTTCTATCGCTTTAATTTTCAAGCAGTGTTGAATTTGAGAAATTTCTAACAGTTTTAATTTCTGGTTCTGACTTTACTTTTCTTCCCCACTGAACTCTCCGATATCACATCACTGTTAAATCATCACAATTCTGACAAGTAATAATCTTTCTAAGCCCCAGTCCTCAATAGCAAGAGGTAATTATGCTGCATTGTACAGTGGTTTGAAAATGTATACAGTTGTCTGTGAAGGTTTTGACTAACTCATCCAAATTCATCTAAACTATGCTAGTGCCCTTGTTTGAACAAATGTTTAAAACCATTATTATTGTTTATACTAATACTAGTTCTGATTTCTATTTGGTAAAAATGAATTTTTAAAACAAAAATGTCTATTTCTAAATTCAGAGAAAGCTATTCAAATAAATGAGTGGGAACTCAGTATACACCTGCAATATAAAAAAGTTTTCTGGCATAGAAACAAAATAATCTCTTTAAATAGTATAGACCAAAGCCAGCTTTATACAAATTCATTTAGAGTAGTTTCAGATTTATGTAATTAATAAAGTTGGATAGTGGGTCTAACTTATATATTAAATGTCCTTCAGTGTACAGTGATGTTCTAGTGACTGCCTGGAAAAAAATGATAGAATTTTATTTAGTGTTTCTGCTATGTCAGTCAATTCTATAAATGACTTTCTAATGGGATACAATATATGCTTTTAATAGTTTTCTATAAGATTAAGAGATAATATTTATTGAGTGCTTTCTATGTTCCAGCAAATATGTTCTAAGTAGTATCATAGAATATGTTCTATGTTCTAAGTAGTATCCATGGATTATCTCATGTAATCCTCATAACAACACTTTAATGATCTCACTATTTCACAGATATGGTAGAGGCACACAAGGTGAAGGTTATAAAACTGTAAGTAATGGAGCTAGGATTCCAACACTAGCATTGTTACTCCAGATCTCATACTCTGAGCCCCCGCTACTCAAAATGTGGCCCCAAGCCAGCAGTATCACCATTACCTGGGAACTTGTTAGAAATGCAGACTCTCAGGCTCCACCCCAGTATCACATTATCATGTATAATGTGAACAGGGTTCCACTATAGACCCAGGTTATCTTGAAATCACTTGTATAAAGAACAGAAAAAGAAAAAATCCCAGAGCATAAGCAGCAAGTCTTTCTCTCTACTGGGCAGCTAACTACTTCAACATCTGAGACTTTCTTGCAATCACATCGTAGCACACTGCCTTTGAGTACAGACTCTAGACCGGATACCTATGTTTGAATCTCAGCTCCTATTTCTAGCTGTGGGACCCTAGGAGGGTTACATAGCTCTCTGCATCTCAGCTGCATCATCTGGGAAATAAGGTCTAAAACGGTACTTACTTCACACGATTGTTGTGAAGATGAAATGAGTTAATCCATGGAAAGGTTTTAAAACAGAGCCTGATATGAGATAAGTGAATAAATGTTATCTACTGTAGTAGTAGTTGCTGTTGTTGTTGTTTTGATTCTTATCTTAGAGTCACATCTCATACTTCTTGGTTATCGATTGGTAATAACTTGACAAATATTTTTGTTAGCAGGGCTTACCACATAAAGGGATATCTTTGGTGTTGAGTCCAAATCATAAACTTTAGTTTTTGTATTTTTCTGAAAACTTTCTCCTTGTGGCACTTTCTGCCTGTGAGTTCTGCTAAATGCCACTTGATTGGGATACTTAACTAGTTAAGTCCAATGCACTCAATTCAAAATCAAAATGAAATATGTAACAGTATAGTGAATTTTAAAATATAGTATATGCTTTTAAACTGAATAAAGATAATGAGGATTGTAAGCCCATTTGGCCAGCCACTGGCATAAGTAGTACAGAAAAATCAGGATGAAGAATGTTTATTTGAAGGCTGAATGCTTTGGAAGCTTGTTTGTTTCCTTCTGGGTAGACATAATTCTGAAGTTAATCACGGTAGTCTTCAGGGGGGATAATGGTTTAGTGTGCAAGTACTTACTTAGCAACTATTTAAGAATACATCTAATGTGTGAAGTGAGATTGCATGTTCCTATATAAAATACCATTTTGAAAGTTGATTTGTGAAAGGCACTGAGATAAAAATCCTTGGTGGAAAGAATATCCTGGGAAACTTTTAATTGTCAATTCCAGGACACACACCCAGAAAGTTCAGTTCACTAGGCCTGGGATGAGGCCCACCCAGGTATTCGAATTTTTAACAAGTGGCCAAGGTAATTCTGCTTAAATTAGTGTCTTCAACTACACTTTGAGAAATACTGCAGTAGAGGCAAAGACGTGAACTGAAAAAAGCTTTTGTTGACCACCCATTCCTTTTTGCAACACTGTCCTCTTTGGTACTAGTTTTTTCTATCCTATGACCTACTTTCTGTATCTTCTTTGGCCTTTCCTTTACCCCCGTTAGTGGTTCCCAAGTGATCCTTAATTTTCTGCTTTTCCCTTTTTTACTCTTTCTCAAAGAATATATCTTCTGGATTTATCAGTTGTATCTTTGCAGGTGGTTCTACAAAATAATCACAAAGGTCTCTTTAATCTAAAAATCTCTAAGCGAAAAGGAAGGTGCTGAAATCAATTTAGAGGCTTTGGGCAACATTTAAAAAAAGAATAAGAAGAAGGAGAAGGAGGAGGAGAAGAAGGAGGAGGAGGAAAAGGGGGAATAGAATAGAAAATATCAAAGCAAGTATTAAGGATAAGCAGTGTTTCATGGAGCTTTTCTTTAAGATATGTGTGTACACCTCTACATTAGGTTGCAATGCACCTTTTTAACCTTGTAGGTCATAGTTCAAAAAGTTTGAAACATACTGTCTGGGTCTTGGTCTCCTGAACTTCAGTGTGACATTACAAACACTATGTTTTCTCATGCATTCCCCTCATATATCCAACCCATCTCTATTCTGGACATTACCATTTGTATAATCCATTCAAAATTGTCATGTCTAAAACTGAATTTGCTATGCCTTCTTGCTAACATTTTCCTCCTAAGTTTTAAAAATCTATCCATAAACTACTCTTCTGTCATCCAGATTAAAATTTCAGAATTCCTTTGTAATAATTTAACCCTTACTACATAAATTTCCCTATAGCCTCATCTTACTACCCTGGCCTATCCTGTGGCCCTACCCAGCAGAAAACCTTATGGGTACCCATAGTAGTCACCCCTCCTCAGCTAGCTTCTTGAAGGCTACCATGAGCATGCACTGCATGGTATCTATGGCTGCCTTCTTCAAGACTGTAAGAGCCTTTGACAACAAGATGCCCTGCTCTGTACAATGCCCACCTCTTTTCCTTAGCTATTCCTGTCATAATTAGTCATTTTTATTGCCAAGGAAGAGGCACACCCTGGATTTTACCCTTTGCTACTTTCTAATGACATATCCACAAGTTTTCTGCCTCTTATCATGACTATAATTTTCACATCGTCTTGTTTGGTTTCTCTGATGACTTGGGTCTCAAGTCCAAGCTTTTGATGCCTAGGATATGTAACACCTGGCTGGTGTTCTCTCAGCTATTATTGCCTGCCTCACTCAGCGACCCCAAACTATCTAGTTGTACCTTGGAAAGTCATTTCAAAAGCTATCTTTCCTTTTCTTGTGGTCCTGTCCTCTTCCTATTCATCATCACCTTCATCTGGATTAATTCACTATCCTCCTAACTGATCATCCTACATCTGTTCTCTCACCCACACCAAAATCATCTTAACACCCTGTTTAATAAATATTTATAAAGTGGTAATCATGTACTGCCTTAGTGAAAAACTTTTTATGACTCCCTGTTTTGTATAGGATAAAACTACAAATATTTTCCTTCTGGAGGAAAAAAGGCCTTAGCATACCCATCTGGCCATAGCATTCCTATTTTACCTTTCGCTATTTTCATTTGTGAATTTTCTGTTCTAGTTCCCCAAAGCAGTCCTATATATGCTCCAGGGATGTTCTCACCATTTTAATTACAGGGACCCCTTGTTGGTTGTGGTTCATCATTGTGGAGCAGGCAGCTGTGGCTGAGGTTTAGGAGTAGGGTCCCACTACATACAAAGAAACCTCAAGATGAGGACCTGATTACACATTGGCAATAAGAAGTTAGTAAGAGCCCACATTGTAGAAGAAGAGGGAAATGAACAGGAGACCAACTCATTATTTACTTCTCTACTTACTGTCTGGCTGAGGCTCCTTATGTCCTCCCTTCACTAGTTGTTGGATCATTCTCAGAATTGGAGAGCACATCAATCTATATACAGTGAGAGACTGTGTCATCAGCTGTGGGGCCTGTGAGGCTATGGATTTTGCAAGATCACTGGGCTCCCACCTTTATCTTCCTTTTTCTTGGCGGCTTGACTTCTCTATTTTCCTCTGCCCAAAGGGAATGTCCCTCTGCAGGACTTCTAGATCATTTGTTACTTGTACCACTCAGTTGATACTAAGTTAGCTAATACCTTGTAATTTTTTTTTTGTTTTTGTCTCTCATGTGTCAAAAGTAATGCTCATTATAATAGGTTCAAACAAAAATAGATTATAAAGTGTAAATCTTTCCTTTTCCCTGTTCCTTTTTAGTTCTACCACCCACAGCTTAGCACTATTGATAGTTTGTTGAGTACCCTTCCTGAATTGGGGGATGATTGGCTTTTTTTCAGAAGTATTATACTGTATCATGATGCATATATAATTCTACAACTTACTTTTTAAAATAAAATACTATAGCATTCTAGAAATCTTTCCATCTCATGCCATACAGAGCTAGATTGTCATTTTTCATACATGTGCTTTCATTTTATATATGTTATATTGATATTTAAAATATCCCATGTACTGACGTCACATTATATATCCAGTTTGCCCAGGATAGTCCCATTTTAGGCCTTTTATCTCAGTATTTCATTGGTTTAGCATTTGCCTCAGATTTTTCATTTTTGAATGAAGTATTATTTAATAGTTACATATAAATAAACTAGGATAGGTTTAGGTAGACCTACACCTTGTTTGTCTACATCCTGGCATGTTCTCATATGTGAGACACCAGTATAGTGAACAGAATTCTCACTTTAACATATGGTTAAATTGGCCAAATCCCATTTATCTTTTCCAGTTCCTTTCCAGAAGTAATATAAGCTAACACATCTTTTTCAAGGAGAGCAGGAAGGGTGCTTGCTGATAAAGTGAATGCACTCTGGCACGAGCAGTTAGATACAGCTAGCTTCTTCAGATCTTAGGGGATGGTGGTGGCAGAACTATTCTATGCTGCCGGCTCTGCTGGCCACTTGATGCGCAGCCAGTTGTACTGAGCCCTGTGGTTACTTTGGCCTGTGGATTGCACATCTCCCATCCTTTATTCAGTTTTGCCAGAGTGAATACAATTTGAGCTCTCTGTTGCTGCAAGGATTTTATTACATATCATATGATATAAATCTACAACTATTTATTTTACTGTTGGATAACACATTTTTATTTTGTAACAACCATTTTCGTGACAGTGATTTAGAAAAAAACAAAAGAAAATAACTGTACATTTAATAGTTAGTACTAAATTTCATTACACTTGCCGAAAAGAATTAATGTATAACTCACACTATGGGGGCTATAATGATATCACAGAACACATGAAAACAAGAAGACATAGAGGGACTTCCCTGGTGGTCCAGTGGTTAAGACTCTGTGTTCCCAGTGCAGGGGGCCTGGGTTCAATCCCTGGTCAGAGAACTAGATCCCACATGCTGCGGCTAAAGACCCTGCATGCTGCAAGGAAGATCCCGCGTGCCAAAATTAAGACCTGGCACAGCCAAATAAACAAACAAACAAACAAACAAATAAATAAAAACTACGGGGCAGTTAGAAATGTGAGTTTTAGTCATAGAATAGCCTTGTCAGTGAATTATTTGAAATTAAGACCTGGCACAGCCAAATAAACAAACAAACAAACAAACAAATAAATAAAACTACTAAAGAAAAAAAAGAAGACATAGAAGCTTCAACATCTATTGCATAGTCTTAAGACCATGCCTGAAAATACAACATTTTAATACTTACCTGCAGAAGGTACATTTGTGTACCACTTTATGAAACATGACTTTTCATTTAGATCAAGTGACTGTACTAAATTAATTTCTCACATCTTCAGCTTCAGGTTTTCTTGTGCATGTATGAAAGGTGAAACAATAGCTGTTTATGTATTGGCTCTATTAAAAGAACTTTACTAACACTTAAATGATGCCACTTTTACTTCAGTATCATTGGATATTTCTAGTAAAAAAAATCAATTAATTCCAATAATGGTTCAAGTTTCTTGTCTAATACATGGCATCAAAGTAAAGCATTTAGAAGTTCGTTCTGTAAAAGGTGAAACACTTGATATTATTGTGAATACTATTTATTGTAAATTGAATTACAAACTGCAACATACATGATAAAATTATTTGGTCTTGGTGACATTAAAAATATGTTGGGACTTCCCTGACGGTCCCAACAGAGTGGTTAAGACTCTGTGCTTCCACTGCAGGGGGCCTGGGTTCCATCCCTGGTCGGGGAACTAAGATCCTGTGCAGACAAAAAAAAAAAAGTTGAGGTAGAACATAACATCATACAATATTTTGAATAAATTTAGAACCTATAGAGAGAACTATACTTAGAATATGTTGTGATGCACATATTTGTGCAATTCATAATTGCCTCTAAGAAATCTATAAAATCTACCAATCTAAATAGAAGGTATAGTTCTAAAAGAGTACAAATATGTTTATACATACATGAAATAACCAGCCTGGAAATGTTTTTTTTAAATTTAATTTAATTTAATTTAATTTTTTTTAACATCTTTATTGGAGTATAACTGTTTTACGATAGTGTGTTAGTTTCTCCTTTACAACAAAGTGAATCAGTTATACATATACATATGTTCCCATATCTCTTCCCTCTTGCGTCTCCCTCCCTCCCACCCTCCCTATCCCACCCCTCTCGGTGGTCACAAAGCACAGAGGTGATCTCCCTGTGCTATGTGGCAGCTTCCCACTAGCTATCTAATTTACATTTGGTAGTGTATATATGTCCCTGCCACTCACTCACTTCATCCCAGCTTACCCTTCCCCCTCCCCATGTCCTCAAATCCATGCTGTAGTAGGTCTGTGTTTTATTCCCGTCCTACCACTAATCTCTTCATGACATTTTTTTTTCTTAGATTCCATATATATGTGTTAGCATACGGTATTTGTTTTTCTCCTTCTGACTTACTTCACTCTGTATGCCAGACTCCAGTTCTATCCACCTCATTACAAATAACTCAGTTTCATTTCTTTTTATGGCTGAGTAATATTCCATTGTATATATGTGCCACATCTTCTTTATCCATTCATCTGTTGATGGACAGTTAGGTTGCTTCCATGTCCTTGCTATTGTAAATAGAGCTGCAATGAACATTTTGGTACATGACTCTTTTTGAATTATGGTTTTCTCAGGGTATATGCCCAGTAGTGGGATTGCGGGGTCGTATGGTAGTTCTATTTGTAGTTTTTTAAGGAACCTCCATTCTGTTCTCCATAGTGGCTGTATCAATTTACATTATTCCCACCAGCAGTGCAAGAGGGTTCCCTTTTCTCCACACCCTCTCCAGCATTTATTGTTTCTAGAGTTTTTGATGATGGCCAATCTGACCGGTGTGAGATGATATCTCATTGTCGTTTTGATTTGCATTTCTCTAATGATTAATGATGTTGAGCATTCTTTCATGTGTTTGTTGGCGATCTGTATATCTTCTTTGGAGAAATGTCTATTTAGTTCTTCTGCCCATTTTTGGATTGGGTTGTTTGTTTTTTTGTTATTGAGCTGCATGAGTTGCTTATAAATTTTGGATCTTGATCCTTTGTCATTTGCTTCATTTGCAAATATTTTCTCCCATTCAGAGGGTTGTCTTTTTGTCTTGTTTATGGTTTCCTTTGCTGTGCAAAAGCTTTTAAGTTTCATTAGGTCCCATTTGTTTATTTTTGTTTTTATTTCCATTTCTCTAGGAGATGGGTCAAAAAGGATCTTGCTGTGATTTATGTCATAGAGTGTTCTGCCTATGTTTTCCTCTAAGAGTTTGATAGTGTCTGGCCTTACGTTTAAGTCTTTGATCCATTTTGAGTTTATTCTTGTGTGTGGTGTTAGGGAGTGTTCTAATTTCATACTTTTACATGTAGCTGTCCAGTTTTCCCAGCACCACTTATTGAAGAGGCTGTCTTTTCTCCACTGTATATCCTTCCCTCCTTTATCAAAGATAAGGTGACCATATGTGTGTGGGTTTATCTCTGCAGCCTGGAAATTTTTAAAAAATATTTATTTATTTATTTACTTGGCTGTGCCCTGTCTTCCTTGTGGCATGCAGGATCTTTAGTTGTGGCCTGTGGGATCTAGTTCCCTGACTAGGGATCAAACCCAGGCCCCCTGCATTGGGAGTGTGGAGTCTTAGCCACTGGACCACTAGGGAACTCCCCAGCCTGGAAATGTTTATGGTTAGATTGATCTGATAAAATAAAAATAACTTAAGCATGGCAGTATACACTTTCTCTCTAACACATATATATGGAATCAAAAAAAAAAAAATGGTTCTGATGAACCTAAGGGCAGAACAGGAATAAAGACACAGATGTAGGATTTTAGAAATTTTTGAGACTTTGAAGAGTAAGTTTGTAAATCAATGAAAATATCCTACCATGGTATTAAATACTTTCGTAAAAATGTTCTCTAAATTTTGGTGCAGTTTCTGCAAAATCTACTGGAAATTTTTAGTCAAAGCATTTAACAAGTAGAAGGCAAAAAATTCAGTTTATGTGACACTTTTAGGGAATTGCAATTATTGAACACAAAGCTTGCAAATAGGAGGACCTTGAAATGTTCCTCCATGAAATCAAATGGGAAACTAAACAAATTAATTTATAAGAACTCGAATGGGGCTTCCCTGGTGGCGCAGTGGTTGAGAGTCCGCCTGCCGATGCAGGGGACATGGGTTCGTGACCTGGTCCGCGAAGATCCCACATGCCGCGGAGCAGCTGGGCCTGTGAGCCATGGCCGCTGAGCCTGTGCATCCGGAGCCTGTGCTCTGCAACGGGAGAGGCCACAACAGTGAGAGGCCCGCGTACCGCAAAAAAAAAAAAAAAGAACTCGAATGATGTATAAAATTTAATTGTGAAATTCCGTAATTGTGTTTTGAAGTACCTATGCTTATGGGGAAAATATTTTGATGGAGTTCATATTTTTAATTGAATAAATTTATATTATGGTTCAGAATGAAGTTAACCTGGAAAAGCCTACAAGTTTGCAGTACCTAAATTTAGCAAAACATAAAAATAGAACTACCATATGACCCAGCAATCCCACTACTGGGCATATACCCTGAGCAAACCATAATTCAAAAAGAGTAATGTACCAAAATGTTCATTGCAGCTGTATTTACAGTAGCCAGGTGATGGAAGCAACCTAAGTGTCCATCATCAGATGAATGGATAAAGAAGATGTGGCACATATATATAATGGAATATTACTCAGCCATAAAAAGAAATGAAATTGAGTTATTTGTAGTGAGGTGGATGGACCTAGAGACTGTCATACAGAGTGAAGTAAGTCAGAAAGAGAAAAACAAATACTGTATGCTAACACATATATATGGAATTGTAAAAAAATGGTTCTGATGAACCTAAGGGCAGGACAGGAATAAAGACACTGATGTAGAGAATGGACTTGAGGACATGGGGAGGGGAAGGGTAAGCTGGGATGAAGTGAGAGAGTAACATTGACATATACACTACCAAATGAAATAAATAAATAAATAAATAAATAAATAAATAAATAAATAAATAAATAAATAAATAAATAAATAAATAAATAAATAAATAAATAAATAAATAAATAAATAAATAAATAAATAAATAAATAAATAAATAAATAAATAAATAAATAAATAAATAAATAAATAAATAAATAAATAAATAAATAAATAAATAAATAAATAAATAAATAAATAAATAAATTTAGCAAAACATTGAAAATAAGCATATATATTTATTTGATAAATTTGTCTGTTATTAATCCAAAAAGGCACTTTGCATAGAGGCCAAAAAATAGAAACTGTAAAAATATTTTGGCTAGAGTATTTATGTATTTCATTATTAAAAATTAAAATTGGTGATATTTTCCACTAGTGAATTTGCTCTGAACTTAATAAATTTACCAGGTAGATTTGCACCTGAGAAAGAGTATACAGAAGAGTCACTTGAAGGTGTCAACACCTTAAAATTTACTAACCGTAAATTGTATCTTGGAAAATTATAAAAATAATACAATCGTATTTTGAAAAATACATTCTTCATAAAAATAACTGTGAGAGGCAGACACAACTAAGAAATTGATTAAAGTATATGAAATGTACCAAGAATCATCTGTTTTTATATTTTTAATGTTAAAACAGTATAAAGATTTTTTTTACTTCAATGGGCATAGATAGAGGAATTTTTTGAAAGAATGTTATTTTGAATATAAGTATTACTTAGGTCCACAAATATTATAAAGCTACTTACTTGATTTGTAAGCATCCATCTCAAAATATTATATAATTTAAATTATCTTCAGCACCCTTTTTACTCAAAAAAAAAAGGTCGTAGTTTGGATGAATGAATTCTGTAATCCTTTGATGTATATATGCTTCATCCCCTCCTTCCCAAATCCCATTCCCCCTTTTCCAAATGATTGCTTTATTGTAATTCTTATACTTCAAATTCATTACTTCCAAAATGAACACTCCCTTTCCCCCTACAAATTAAACATTAACTCTTTCCTTTGATTTTTCTCTTTCGCTTGAGAGTATGTCTTTTCTACCAGTCACTTAGAATTAAAATCTTGCTATAAACACTGATTCCTCTCTCACCTTTACAAAGATCATTCTGGTGGTAGGATAGAGAATGAATTAGGAGATAATGCAAAAAATAGGGAAACACTTTAGCAAACTGCTGTACTAATCCAGCAGTTTGGATTTTGGATGAACACAGAAGCAATATGAGAACAGGGTTGGATATGACAAATATGAAGGCAAACTAACCATCTGGCTGTGGGACTGGTGAGAGAACATTAGAACATGGGGGATGACTCCCACATTTCTGACATGAGTGCCTAGGTTGATAGTGGTGCTGTTAACTATCAGAGGGACCTCAAGAAAATGAAGACCTTTTAGAGGGAAGATAATAAAATTGTTTGGGGCATGTTGAGTTTGGGTGCCTGTGGGACATCCACAGGAGTTATCCAGTGTGGAGTTGGACAGTTAGAACAGGAGCTCCAAACCCAAGTTGTAGCAGAAGACATGGATACGGATGAAATTGTTCAGTCAGAGGACCACAGGAAAGAGACAGAAAAAGGGACTGGTAAAGGAAACTGAGCTATGGTGTCCAGGACAGATTTAGGGAGAAACAGTGCCCTAATAGCACTTCCTTTGGGGAAGAAAGTGCCTGGGACCAGTGTGGAGTGTAGCAGGTTGGACGGAAGACTGACATTTGGCAATTTCGAGGTTCTATAACTATAGGAAGAATTCAGGCCTAGCTTAGGAAATGTTCCCAGAAATATCTTACCATTTGAAACTTTTAGATTTAAGTTTAATAAATTAAGCTTCAAAGATATAATAGTTTATGTATAGTTTTGCAGGTAACATTTATTCTACTACTCCTCTACAAACTTATTATCATTATTCATTTTTACTCTGACTTTTTTCAAAGTTTCACATTGTGTGTACAAGGGCATGTTGATTAGTATAGAGTGGACTTTCTAATATCTTGTCAAGAATGTCAGTTTTATTATAATTTCACACATAGAACTATTCTAGAAATTTGACTTTGAAGTTGAGTCAATCCAAAACAATTTAAAAAATCTCTTTATTTTTCATTCTTAGGATTGTTTCTCAATGGTATCTATGCATAAAATTTTAATGTTTTTACATTTTATTTTTACTTATTAGTTCTTTCAAAGAATGTGTTCTGTATCTTTAGACTTTATTTAGTAATTAAAGCACCTAATTTAAGTAATTTTCTTTCTATAATCCATGCCTCCACATTGCCTCTTATATGTTCATTTTGGTCCCTCAGCTTTGGTATATGATTCATCTTTTAGTAGAAAAATACTGGGTTCTTTCATCACAATTACAGTCATTGGTCTGATAATCCTATGAGTCAATCTACACAAAACAAGAAGCTCATATCAAACTCCTGGCAGGTTTGGTTAAAATTAAAATGCACGCTCAACTGTAGAGATTGTCAAGTGTGGAAATAATATTTGTCCAGCTGGACAGCTTTCTTTTGTAGTTGCTAAATGAAAGTTGAGATTCTGTCTGCTCCTTGAAAGCTTCTGTGTCATGAAGGTAATTTGGACTGTTTGTGGTTTGACAGGGATTATTAAAATCAGATGAAGTGAAGGGAAGCAAGTGTGAGAAAGCAAAATTGACACTGACACTCTCTATTATTTGCAGCTTGGATCATGATGACTATGTTGATATGATAGATTCACTGTTGAGATATGTTAAGCAGCAAATAAAGTAAAAAGCAAGAATAGTGATGGATTTTCAGATTTAACATGAAGAAATCCAATATTTACTTTCACTGATTGCTTTTTAAATAGGTTTTCAGGTCATTTCATATGAATTTATTTATAACCAACAACAAATTATCCCTCTATTGAACTATAGAATTAAAAAGTATACTGCAAAGGCAGGATAACAGAAAATTAAATATGAAAGAAATAGATCACATGATTAAAATAATAGAATTTTTAAACTAAAAGGGTCCTTAAAGACCGCTTTTATCTGATTTCCTTTTTTGGTAGATGGAAACTAGAAAGAGTTTTAAGGTATCACATTTAAATGTTATTTGATAGCATAAATAAATGTAAAATCCAATTTTTCACCATAAATATATTTTCTTACCTTTTAACAGTTATTATAGTATATTATAGTTATATGTTTTCTATAAATAGTATTATCTACTTTAATGAAGTAAATGCCTTCCATAAACATGATTTTCTACTGAAAGCATTCTTAGTAGAAGGAGTTATAGCAAAAGGCTATTTCAAGATGTCAATCAAGGACAGTTATAGTAGAAAAATATAAATAAATATGACAAATACATATATATATAACTAGGTGAAGAAACTGGAGTTATCCTATGCATTGTGGAAAACCTTCAGTGGTATTTAGGCAGGGTAGTGAAATGATCTGAATTGGTTTGTAACATGAGAAGTCTAATGCCAGTGTGCAAGGTGGATATCATCCAGGTTTCCTACAATTCAGTTCAACAGTTCTAACACTAACTACCTGGAGTTAGCACAGTCATTGCAGTCCTACAAGACTGCCCCCACTTCAGACATGAGCACGTGAGGTCTCCAGGGATACCCGCTTCTGCCTGGCTGACTACAAATGCAGCAGCTCCCACAGGTTCAGTAATTCATTTGAATGACTCACAGAACTCAGGAAAGTGCCATACTTCTGATTACAGTTTTATTAAAAAGGATACAACTCAGGAACAGCCAAATGGAAGAGACACATAGGACGAAGTAAGGAAGGGGGTAGGAGTGGCAAAAACCAAATATGTATTTATTATACCACAAATATGTATTTATGTATCTTGGAGACAAGATAGTGTGCCAGATTTGGGGCGCTGGTGCAGAACGAAGAAGTCAAATTTGAGAGCAGTGGTGACCATTTAAGATATTAGGAAGAGAAAGGGTCAAAGAATTTGATGACCATTTAAAACAGGGGTCAGCAAACTTTTTCTATTAAAGGCCAGATAGTAAATATTTTAGGATTTGTGGACAGCATATGGCCACTGTAGTATATTCTTTATTGTTTGTTTTTTAAATTTTTACATGTTAGAAATGTAAAAACTATCCTTAGCTTGTAGGCCATAGAAAAAACAGACTGCACCATAGTTTGCTGACTCCTGATTTAAAATACTAGGCATGAGGGCTTCCCTGGTGGCGCAGTGGTTGCGCGTCCGGCCTGCCGATGCAGGGGAACCGGGTTCGCGCCCCGGTCTGGGAGGATCTCACATGCCGCGGAGCGGCTGGGCCCGTGAGCCATGGCCGCTGAGCCTGCGCGTTCGGAGCCTGTGCTCCGCAACGGGAGAGGCCACAACAGAGGGAGGTCCGCATACTACAAAAAAAAAAAAAAAAAAAAAATACTAGGCATGGGAGAGGGAGATTAGGTAGGTGGTGACCCTGTGACATAGGAAGAAAAGTTATTTTAAGAAAAAGATTTTTTTTTCCTTAAGATTATTTATTTATTTTTATTTTTGGCTGCGTTGGGTCTTCGTTGCTGTGCGCGGGCTTTCTCTAGGTGCGGCGAGCGGGGGCTACTCTTCGTTGTGGTGCACGGGCTTCTGATTGCGGTGGCTTCTCTTGTGGCAGAGCATGGGCTGTAGGCACGCGGGCTCTAGAGCGCAGGCTCAGTAGTTGTGATGCATGGGTTTAGTTGCTCCGCGGCATGTGGGATCTTCGCAGACCAGGGCTCGAACCCGTGTGCCCTGCATTGGCAGGCGGATTCTTAACCACTGCGCCACCAGGGAAGTCCAAGACAAAGATTTTGAATTAAATGTTGAACATGTTGAGTTGAAGGGACCTTTGGATCAGCAAAGTGGAATTGTCTAGTAAGTGCTTGGAAGTATGTGTGGGGCTTTAGAGAATTAGAGACATAGACCTTGAATTTTCAGCATCAAGATAATAGATGAAAGAGGTTGTGAAAAGCATGCAGAATAGGAAGAGGACCAGTAACGCCAGCATGAGATGTGTAGGAAGAGAAGCAAAAGAGAAATTTCCATAGTCCGCTTCCCAACTCAGGCAAGGGAAATAAGGAGATTTGGGAAGACTGAAAAATGAAACTAATAGGAAAAGATTTTTGAGGTCTGAGGAGAAAATCCAATGAATAAAAATAAAACAAAATTTTTTAATTAAAATAAATCTACTACAGTAAAATTACATAAAAGGAAGCAGTTGCTTTGAATGAAAAATGCTCAAGGAAAGTATTTAAAATGAGAAGCAGGTTTAGAAAGAACTCTGTGGTGAATATCAGTGTTCAATGGCAGAGAGAGAGGAGCCAATCAAGATGTTTATTAGTTTAATAAAAACTACTCTGGTCAATTAAACAAACAGACAATGTGGCTGTTGGGCGGTTGAGCAGGGAAAGGATTTATTATATGTATCTCACAGAACCAAAAGGAAGCTGCATGAGCAATCAGTCAGTCAGAGGAGGACAGGAACTGGGCAATTACAGGGGCCTCAGCCAAAAAAATCCATGCATCTTTTCTTGGGAGGCTGGAAGTATCGTGATTGGTTTACTACCAGTGATTCCCTGTCCCTGCCTTCATTCCAGATTTCAGAATTTATTTAGTATGCATCTGATCGTTCAACGTGGCTCAGATTTCTAACCCTGAATCAATTAGTTATGACCAGGAAAGCTGGGTCCTTTAGCATAGAAAATGCACCACCACTTGTACATCTGATACTGTATATCAGATAAAAAAAGAAATGTGAGCTGGCCAGCTACCCAAAGTGGGGCCTCCTACCAGGAGCCTCTGAATAAATGATGTGAGAAACTAGAAGAGAACCAGGAAAGTATAATACTTAGGAAAATTGACAAGAGAGAAGACAACTTCAAGGAATGAGTAGCTATCAGTACCAAATAGTGCAGAGATTGAGTATGATGGGAAGTGAAAAATATTTTGTCAGTTTCAGTAAAAGGATGGAGGCTGAAACCAGATTATTCTGGGTTGAGAAGTGAAAGATGAGAACATGAGATTAAGAAATATGGACTGCTATTTTGAGATGCCGGGCTATGAAAAGAAGGGGATCCTAGGGAGGGTTTTGTTGGTTTCTAAAAAGCAAGAAACTTGAACATGTTTATAGTCAACTGAAAGGGATATTGATGTTGTAGGACTAGTTGTTGATAACTGATGGAGCAAAGCCCTGAAAGTCATAAAAGGGTATTTCAATGGCTAGATTTATTCATCAAATTGATGTTAATTAATAATATTACTAAAATTTAGGAGAATAGTATCACATTAATTTGACTAGCTAATCAATAATATTAACATTTTAGGAGAAATTCTTCAACTCTTGGAACATACTTTAAGAACTGTAACTCCTTTAGAAGCACCCATTTCGGTACAAAGTACATACTAAGTTCAAAGCATTCTCGCCTAATTATTAAAAGAGTTCCTTAAAAATATAATTGACATCTCATAAGCTATTTATTATTCCCACTTGCTACATAATACAACTGCCTTTTAAAAAGTGCTCCATAACTTAAACTTTCTAATGCAGATGTACTGTTTTCCAAATTACTAAGGTTTTACTGTACTTGAAAATTCACTAGTAAATCACAGCCCCATGATTTGCAACATTATTTAGTTCTAATCTCAAAATATATAATAATTTTATGACTTTTTAAATTTATTTTTTTGTCTTAAACTGATTTTTTAAAAATTTTATTTATTTATTTATTTATACAGCAGGTTCTTATTAGTTATCTATTTCATACATATTAGTGTATATATGTCAATCCCAGTCTCCCAATTCATCCCACCACCATCCCCCTCACCCCACCACCCCCCACTTTCCCCCCTTGGTGTCCATACATTTGTTCTCTACATCTGTGTTTTATGACTTCTAAATCATGTGAAATATACAAGTGTCAAGTTATAAAAGAATGCTGAAATTAAATTCATTTTTAATTATCTTGGTTTCACTGTTGTATTAAAGCAAGAGATGATGAAGATTGCATATTGAAGATTATATAGAGTTATTAAAATGAAAATATTTCCTGGAAAGAAAGGTACACTGAAAAATAAAGAAAGCAATGTCAATTTGGTGATTAAAGCATATGACAATTAATTCTGTTTGCTTGTCAAGCAGCAATAGTGTATTCCAACTGATCCTGTCAGTTTCTACTTCATACATACACATATCTAAATTACTAATAGAGGAGTTACAGTGAATTGTTCTATATTTTATCAAAGGGGATTTTAATAGTTGTAGTATATTAATATGAATACTTACTGGATGTATATCAATATTATAGCTCATATAATTATAATAATCAGAACTTCTGCAATAATTAGTAGAAAGCATAGCAGTATAAATTGAATAAAACAAGTTCATTATTTCCTAATATAAGACTTTAATGTATTAGGTATTTGAAATGACTGTCAACAAATGGAGATCCATTTGAGTTGTTTCTCAGTCTTTAGGGGAGGCTAGAACATTAAAATTTCAACTCTCAGTAATTGATGAAAAGAAATTTTTGGCAACTCTGAAATATCACAGGGGAAGATCTAGCCTTAAAAAAATTTTTTTTTTGGAAATTATATAGGCTTCATAATGAATGAAATTTTTAATTGTTCTAGGGAAAGCTGTTAAATATGTATGGCAGTAAACAAGCCAACATATATAAGAGGTAAAATAATAATTTTTTTTGTACAACTTTATAACTACATAAAATTGTCAAAATTTAGTAAAAGTTAAATTTTGAATTATATAAAGTTGGCAGGACTTTGTGAATGATATAAGAAGACTACTTTGTGACTAAATATGGATGGAAAAGTAAAAATGAACCAGGCCAGAAGAAAAGGCTGGTCCAGATTTAAGAATGACGACCTGGTCCAAATTTCAGTTTGCTTTTTTTTTTTATCAAATCAGCAACTCAAACCAAACAAGAAATACAAAGAATAATACAAATAATATACAAGATACCAAGAATAATAGCTCCAGGATACATGATGGCTGTAATGTCACCTTTTTCCTTGTGGAGGCATAATGACCAAGCTCAGTTCGTCTCAGACATCTTTTGTTGAGTAAAGAGTGTGTCAATTCAAAGGAACCCAGAAACATGGGCTGATTGCTTTTTAGAATATTTTAGGGAGCTGCAGGTTGGAGAATGGAGCATCAGTACAGGGCATCTACCTATTACCATAAGAGAATGTCTTCCTGCCTCACGTTTCCTCTTTTCACATAATATTTCTTGCTAAGCTACAGATTCTACTTTAGCTTTTCATGTGGCAGTCCTGGAGAAGGGAAAAGGGAAGAATTAAAAATAGCTCTGAGAGTCCAGGATACAGGAACAATGATGGTATTGACAAACGAAATAGTCCATGGAAAAGTTAATTTGGGGGGTTCAGAAATATGTCCTTCTCCTACCATTTTTATAGAATACAACAAATTTATAGCTAGAAGAAACCTCAGAGCCTAATAAATCCATTCACCTCATTTTATAAATGAGGAACATAAGCTCCATCCCTCCTGAGAGATTGAGTGACTCACCCAAAGTCACAGAGGCATTGGCAGACCAGGATCAGGACTCAAATCTTTTGATTCTTGGTTCAATGATGTTTAGAGTTAAATGTATTTTATTATAGAGCAACATTTTGAAATTGTTCATTTATATGTGGAATGTATAATTATCTTTAATTAATCAGAATACCCCATTTACTGTGCTAATTAACTGTTTATTTTAGGCTAGACAGTGATATTGGATGGTAGGACTTCAGGTGAGCTAGAGGTGGTGGACAGATTAATTCCACAGTCCAGACATAGATATGAAAGGCATTAGACCCTCCTCACTGGAGAAATCACTTGATCCAAATGTTTCCTTTACTAACTAAATTTCCATGTGGATTTCCTCCCAAGGGTTGGTTTTTCTATCTTTTCACTCCTTTTTAATCATGTTGGTCTTAAGAAGAATGGCACTCGGGACTTTTATTATTGAAGAAACCGAAAAAAGATAAGAACTCTAACCACTGTATGTGTTTAAATAAAGAAGAAGAGATAGGATAGAAAGGTATCATTTTAAAATATGTTAAGGGACAAGTGAGAGTCCAAAATTACTTTTGTGTGCTTTCTTTTGATCACGTAAGGTATGATTAGTTTTATTGCTTTACTGTAATGTTTTCTGGCAGTGCTTATAATATTTTCATATTTTATTATAGTCATTGTTTTAGGAATTTATAGCTCAACTGTTATAATTTGCCTATGGCTGAAATTTGATCTACAGATGTTTGGCTTAGATATAATTCTTCAAACATAACTTGTCTTTAAAAGGCAATAATTAATATTAGATTGGCTGCTAATACTTGTTTGAAATATTAAACACTGTTTTTTAAATCTTATACAAAAAGTGATCAGAAACATTACAGGAGAATGAACATTTAAAAACAGGGTTGGGGAATGGAAATTTCAAAAACAAAGTTATTGTACTTTAAAAAGTTATAGTTCCCATCTTTGATTGATCGTGGATTAGGATAAGAGACTTCATTCATTATGTCAAATTATTATTGTGTCCCTGATGACGATTTAGAGGGACATAAACAGAATATAAAGCTATATCTTGATCCATAGCTTCATAGCCTCTTCCTTTTTCCCCTTAGATTTTTTTTAAAGGTAATTCTATCTTTTTGAAATACCACTGAAGTATTTCCCAGATTACATTGGTCCCTCAATAATTTCCTTTTCTGTTGTTGAGGTCATAGTTATGTTTCACTTAGAATATAGCAGTGATCTTTCTACTCGCTCCCTTTCTTATGGTCCTGTTCTTATTACTGTTCCTTGAGAGGAGAGACTGTTCAATCATTCAGTCTCTCTGCTGCTTCATGATGCCCAGCACAGTGTCAGACACACTGTGGGCCCACAAAGTACATGACAGGAAATGGGAAGTTTGGTGTCTGTGCTCAGACTCATTCAGTGCGTGCTTCTTTCTCACCACAGTCCTGCAGGGATCACTGCCATCCGAATGGGAAAACTTCTAAATCCAAACTTTAGCGTCACTTACTACAGTCTGTACTCTCCCTCCTTTATTTCTCATGTTGGTCCTGTGCATCCCTATTCACTCAGGTTAATTTTCTCATCTTATTATAGTTTGCCCATCAAGTTTTCTATTATCCTATCACACAGCATCTTAAACTTTACTACCACTGTAAAGGTGACTCTTGTTTCTCTTGTCCTTCACCACCTTGAAATCTTATCATACATATGGAAGCATCACAGATCTATGCCAGTCCTATGAAAACTCTGAACCATCATCATCTGGTACCCCATCATTGTTATCAAATGGCATTCCTTGATAATGACAGTCTTTGCATGTACTGATTAACTTCTCTACTGAGGTTAAACAGAGAAAATCATGCAACCATGTAGATTGGGAATCCTTCAAAATCATGGTCACCAAACCCATCTGAATGTTTGACCTTTTTCTGTCCATTATTGTTTTACCCCAGAGCTGATTTCAATGAAGGACATAACACATTCAATATTGAAATGATACAAAACAGCAGATTTCCTTTTAACAGCATTTGTAAGCACAAATACCACAAAACAATACAAAAAGTTTGGTGAAATGGTCAGTGGAGAGATATTTAGGAATTATGTAAGGTTTGAATCAGACTTTGAAAGAAATTATAAATACAGATTGGCAAGAGAGAAGTTTTAAGGTTGGAAGATGTTTCAAATGAAGACAAATAGAAAGTGTATTGGGTTGGCCAAAAAGTTCTTTTGGGTTTTTTCCATAGCAGCTTACCAAAAACCCGAACGAACTTTTTGGCCAATCCAATAAAATAAGAGACCATACACGTCCTGAGAGCAAAGCTAATTTCTTTTTTAACTACTTTTCCTAATTATATATAAAATAAGTACTTATTGCAAAGCATAGGAAAGTGCTAAATATGAAGAAGAAAACAAAAATCAACCATAGTCTCTCCAGTCTGTCCAAAGATAACCATTTTAGCATTTTGTTTAATATCATTTCTACATTCTACAATGTTTTATTTATATGCAGTAACTGATTCATTTATCAAGAGTCCAGCAACCTCAAGTTTTAAAACCAAACAGGTCTGGGTTCATACCCTACCCCCTAACACTGGGTAGCTATGTAACATGGACATGTTAGTTCATTTCTTTGGGCCCAAGTTCCCTCCCCTATACATGAGGATAATAACTGTTTTGTAGAGTTATTATGAAGATTAAGGAAGGTGATGTATATAAATTACCTTATACATAGTAGATATACAACAAATCATATTACTAGTTTGCTATTATATTTAAGCTGACTTCTACACATATTTTCTTTAGTTTGAATATGTGGAGTCTGAAGTAATGAGGCGTTACAATATCGACAAATTGGGGCAACTCTGAACAGAATATTGATAATATAATTTGTTTTATTACAGAGAAGCTGACTATAAACAAAATATTTACTAAGTTTGAGTTCTCTACGAGAACCCTCAGCCATTCAAATCTTTCCATTATAAAAGTGAAATTTTATTGTCTTGCAACAGTTTTTGAATATCTCATCACCTGAAAAGTTGAACTACCCAAAAAGATTCAAAAATATGCAAACACATAAACTGAATTCATTATTAGTAATATTGGCCATTGGGTTCAGAAATGACTGTTCTGATAACAGCTGTAAGTAGGTGAGCTACTGGAAAGATAGGAAGATATCAAACTCATTGGTATATGGAAATATTGAGGTTTTGTTGTCCTAAAGAAGTATAACTTGTTTTTTTTGTGGGTTTTTTTTTTTTTTTTGGTGGTACGCAGGCCTCTCACTGTTGTGGCCTCTCCCATTGAGGAGCACAGGCTCCGGACGTGCAGGCTCAGCGGCCATGGCTCACGGGCCTAGCTGCTCTGCGGCATGTGGGATCTTCCCGGACCAGGGTACGAACCTGTATTCCCTGCATCGGCAGGGGGACTCTCAACCACTGAGCCACCAGGGAAGCCCAAGAAGTATAACTCTGATGGACATAGCATTTTCTACCACTTAGCTTATAGTTTTGGCAATTTTATTTTTTTGCCTGATTTCAAGTTAATATTAATTATGGTATATTATAGGTAAATATTTGTTTTCAAATGAAAAATTAACCCTTTTATTGCAAAATATTTTTAAAAGGAGACTCCAAATGTATGAGGATTTTGATATTTAAAATTGGTATATTGGAACTAATTGAGTTTCAAATGACAAGTCTGGTGATACCATGGACTTCTATATTAAAATGTTTTAGTTGAATGTTTTCCTCTTAAGGTAATATCTCTTAGGAAGACTGAAAGCTGTATTCCAAAACAACTTCTTTGAAGTGCCAGATAGAACCTATGAGAAATCTTTAGCTGTTTTATTATATGATAATAAATTACCTACATTTATTAATAATTAAATAATTGAGGATGAGTGAGTCTATTAGTGTTGTAGCTTCTGCAAAACTTTTTAGATAATATTTCAAATATTTTGGGTGTATCCAAACTAAAACCACGTTTTTCCAAGCCTTTTTCTTGTCAATATTTAGTCTATGTATATGTGTTATAATTTAATGTTTAAATTTCTCATTCATTTATACCATCAGTCATCAGATTGCTATTTTATGTCAAAAAATAACGTACCTCTAAATAAAAAAAGTTTACACTCTGCTCTGCCCCAACTCTATCATTTTTAGTCTATCTCATTCCCCTGCTGTATTTGTTCTCATAGCACTTCTCATCATGTAATCTTTTATAAAATATATCTGGTTATGTGTTTTTAAAATCTACCTTCCCCACTAGATTAAAAACACCATGAGGGCAGGGACTTTGATTTGTTGCAGCTATATCCCCAGCTTCTTCAGCAGTGCCTGTTATATATCAAGCATTCAGTGAATACGTATGGAATAAATGATTGAAGTTTTGGTAGTGGGAAAATGCTTATCTCTAGAAGGATTATCGTATTTAAGTTTTAGTCCAATATCAGTACTTAGGTTGACAAGGGTGGTAGAAGAACGCAAGGGAAATTTTACCTTCTTCGCATATAAAACAGGACTAGGGGATGAGACTAAAAAATTCTGAGGTTCCAATGACTAGGTCAATATGTTGACAAGAGTAGAGGGAAGTTGCTGAATTCTTGAAGCAACCACCCTTGTTCACACTGGTCCCTGAGGCTTCATTTCCTTTGCAGCTCTTGGTGACGGTGAGAAGCAGCAGGGTGCTTAGGTACTCTGACTTTTTTTCAGCTTTCAAACCATAGAGAAGTGTGAAAATTAGGTCACACCTCATGAAATTTAAATAATAAAACAATCTATCTAGATAACTCTACTTCTTCTGCTGTATTTTACCTCTAAATGGGCATTATTATTTTGGAGTTAATATCACAACTTGAGGTGGGTTTTTTTCCTTTCATTTTGGGGATACTGACATTTTTTACTCTTATTCCTCAGGATGGATTGGGAAGATGAATATTCCCATAATTCTTTTGACCTACATTGTTTGTTAAATTCATTTCCTGGAGACTTGGAGTTTAAGCAGATCTTCAGTGACATTGATGAAAAGATAGAACAAAATGCCATAAGGTAAATATTGCTAATTTTAAAACAACTTGGTTTCATGTTTCATTTACACGAACTTTTATCTAGTCTAATTTTAGTGTTTCCTGCTCTTAAGAAAATTTTAGGTTTTAATTATCATTAACTTTCCTGAAAACACATTAATTAGACCCTCCCCTCTAGAATATAACATGATTTTCCTTATCTGATTACTACTTTAAATAAGGCTAAAAAATATAGGCATTGCCTTCAAATAGATAAAGTTTGTTGAATTACTCTTGTTGGGAGGAGGAAGTTTTCCTCTACCCTTCTAGGTTCTTTTGAGTGGTCTAAGAATTAAATTGACATGAGACAGATGAACAGGAGAAAATCAAACAAAAGTGTAATAACATGTATACATGGGAGAGAACCAGAAAAACTGAGTAGCTGGCCAAAATGGGCAAAATCCTCACCTTAAATCCCATTCTCAGCTAAAGGCAAAAGAGGATGTTGAGGGTGGGTAGAGTGTCTTGGGAAGTTACCAGGAAAAGCACAGTAAACAAGGGTAAGGTTGTTATGCGGATTTAAGTCAGTACCTTCTCCACTGCTAAGAGTTTCTAGAGATCCTCTGCCTGGTACAGTGAGGGAGACACCCTTACAAATGGAGATTTTCCTTATAAATGTGAATGTTTCTAAGAAAAGGGTAGCTAGTGCTTGGTTTTCAGAGTGTTTACCATGTGTGTGTTTCTTAGAAAACAACCAGCTTAAAATAATTTAATATGCCAAAGAGACATATTTTAGGGTGGCAAATTCTGCTCCCCTAAACTGTTCATGATTTCTTAGTTTGCCAGTATTGATGGCCTGCATTTTCACTAATAGGTTTAGACTTAAATATTCTCATTTGATGGATAAGCACAGAAATTCAAATTTTGGAATTAAGGTATTAAAATAAAATCGTAGTATAAGGCCATGGATTGCTTGAATTGCTGAAAGCAGAACATTAAATTATTTTTATGTAATGTTTGTCATTTTAAGTCTCCTCACTTAGGAGGCTAGGGAGTCCACCTATGCAAGGTTAGTCTTTATCACCTACTCCAAAATTAGTGTTTCTAAACACTGGGGGAAGCAGGGACAGTTAAGCAGATTTCCATTAATACATATTCTCTGATAGAAAGGACTTTGTCTTCATATGCATTTGGACCCTAGAGTCAGTTCACTTATTTCAATCCTTTTGGTCAAAGATTCTAATAATTCATCTCATGTTGAAACCGTGTAACTCAGATTGGGACTTGAACCCACGGTGTTTTAATTAGAATCACTCACCTCGTGTCTGGACTTACTGAGGCTCAGGTTCTTTGTGTCTCAGCGCAGAAGGAATTCAGCAAGAGGCAAAGTGATAGGCAACGAGTAGATTTATTAATATAGGAAGCTTGTGAGAGATGCAAGCAGACAGGTGGGGGGGGCTCTTCCCCAAGGATTAAGCAGGCTACATTTTTATAATCAAAGGAAAGTGGAACAGGGGGAAAAGACCACCTTCTTCCTCATTCTTCCTCATCAGGCTTACATCACCACCTCCTCCTTCTTACCGGGCAGGAGAGTATTTGACCCATGAGGTCAAACTAGGACTGTCACGGCACTTATTCAAATCAGCAGAAGGGTGGTAACATATACTAAAATATGTTGAATCATCTCAGGTTTCCATGTAATGAGGGTCTCCTACTTTGGAATGTCACCTTTCCCTTAAATTCCTGTCCTTGGTCCTAAGGATCATTATCTTGTTGAACTCAACCAGCAGAATGCAGGCCTCATTTTTTCTCTTTCACTTAATGACCTGGGGTGTATCTCGTGCTTTTATTTATGACTTTATAGTTAAGCAAGCCTGCTTCATTCCACGACATTCCGATAGCTTTCTTGAGCGACTGTTAACTTACAGTGATCTCCCAAAGTTCCCTAGGTTTCCCTCTCTATCTATAATCCCCTACTGGGACTTCTACAACTCCCTGTGTAACTATCCTACTCTGTCCCTATCAATGTGGGTTACAAATATGCACACCACAGTAAAAATTTCTATTATTGAATGACATATAGTATCTCCTTTTTGAAAATTTAAAATATAGTTATATTGGATTGTCAAAGGCACTGAACCAAGCAAGTGAAATTTTCTTGCAATTTTTTTCTCATGTTTAATATGAGAATACAGTTAATTTTTCATCATAACAATGGGCATAAATAACTTAAATTCAAAAGATAACCTATACTCCAATAAAAATTTTAAAAAACAGAAAACAAACAAAAAACCAAAAGGTAGCATATTGTTGCGGAATTATAATTAAAAACAAAATCTTCTCCCATCCCAGAAATCCTCTCCACAAAGGCAAAAGAGAAAGAAAACACTTCTGTTATTCAATAGGCATTAAACCAAACTGTAATAAGCATCCCAGACGATCTGCTAAGAGATTTCAAAGACAGAAAGGAACCATGCACAGCCCTTTATATAGTCTAGTAGGTACACGCATTACATACATGTTTTCAAGATCAACCATAACTTATAGGAAAAAATGGGGCGCGAGAGGATGGTCATGTCCCAGGTCTCGGGTGAGTCCCAAGTCCCTGGGACAGGCCGTCAAGTGAGGATCCTTGGCTTCACGCAGGAAAGAATTCAAGAGTTAGCCATAGTAAAGTGAAAGCAGGTTTATTTAGAGAGATACACACTCCACAGACAGAGTGTGGGCCCTCCCAGGAGGCGAGAGCAGCCCCAAAATATGGGGTGGTTAGTTTTTATGGGCTGGGTAGTTTCATAGGCTAATGAGTGGGAGGATTATTACAGGTATTTGGGGGAAGAGGTGGATATTTCCAGGAATTGGGCCACCGCCCACTTTTTGGCCTTTTATGGTTGGCTTCAGAACTCTTATGGCGCCTGTGGGTGTATCATTTAGTGTATGCTAATGTATTACAATGAGTGTATGATGAGGCTCAAGGTCTACTAGAAGTCGAATCTTCTGCCATCTTGGGCCTAGTAGGTTCTAACTGGTTTTTGTGGTATCCTGTTTTTCTTAATGGTTTTATCATTCTTTTAGTGGTTGTGCCCTGCCCTCTTCCTTTTTGTCTCATAACTAGCCTTCAAATAGAGGATTTGACAGCCCATTTTTTCACACATGGTTCATCCTAACTTTACCATGATTAAAGAACACCTGTGTTAGCTAGTTGGCTTCATCCTGAGGAGAAGCAAACTTCTTATATCTTTATGACAAGAAGTAGTGTTGCAAATTGGATCAAGGCACCCACTGAAGTTAGGCTCCTACTCTTCACAGAAACAGGGATATAGGGGGGCTATCTCCTCTGGTGTTTGTATTTTGAAAAGATGATTCCCAGGTTCTTGAGAAAGACAGTCCTGGCTGAGAAAGCTGACAAAAGGTCTATCTAGTCTTCCAAGGGATACATTTTAAAGAGATGAAAAAGTCCTTACATTTGCAAGTTTCTGAGGTAAATACTTTAAGAAATAGGAAACGAGGGAAACCTTTTCCCTTATTTTCAACAGGAAGAATTAAGCCTCTTATTTTTAATTTGTATCTGCCCTTAATTTATATGTCTGTGTGTGTGTGTGGGGGGGTGTCTTTTTAAAAAAGAGCATATATATGAGACTTAACCACACTATAGAGTATATATTATAATTTATATTGTATATGCAAATATAAAATGACTATATTAAACTTCAGAGTAATTATGTATTTATTTAATTTATATATATTATATATTTATATGTTTCATGAAACAGTTTCTAACCCAAAGGAACTTATAAATGAAAAGAGTGTTAGCTTGAATAGATTAACAAGTCACTTATCTATATTCTAAAGATGGTTATTATTTTTTTCACTGATACTAAAAAATTTTTTTAAATTGAAGTATAGTTGATTTACAATGTTGTGTTAGTTTCAGATGTACAGCAAAGTGATTCAGTTATACATATATAGAGAGAGGTGGTTATATTAAAACAAATTTTAAATATTTTCTAAAAAGTAACCTTCTTTGTTCATAATGGCCTTAAGGTGCCATCAAAACAAGTCACTGAGGGAATTCCCTGGCAGTCCAGTGGTTAAGACTCTGTGCTTCCACTGCAGGAGGGATGGGTTCAATCCCTGGTCGGGGAACTAAGATCCCACATGCCGCAGGGCACGGCCAAAAAAAAAAAAGATAAAACAAACAAACAAGTCACTGAGCTCTGATGCTTTTGTTATAGACTGCTTCATTTTTATTTGCTAAACCATCTACAGTTAATTTCCTGTCCTACCTGGTCAATAAGAAATCATATTGAGAAGTAAAACAATGATTAAAATACTGTACTTTGCATTCATAAATTGTTATTTAGGTCAAAATTCAGATGTTAGTATTAAAAAGAAAATATGACATGGAATATAAGGATATAATTTTTAAATTAAAAATATTTTATTGCCCATATATTAAAACAAACCTAGAGCAAAACCACCTCAAGTGACCATTGATCTTCACAGGGGATAAAATAAGGGAGAGCTGTATGTGCTGTATGCTACATTTAGAATCAAGTCTATTTTTCATCAAATTCAATTATGTTTTTATTATACTCTAGAGAATAAACATAACAGTATAGGGTGTATATATTTTTAAAAATAAAATACTGAATAATAACCATGTTTCAGAAGAGTGTAAATCATTTCTGCTCTCATTTATTGCCTTCTAACAGAATGGCTTTTAGAAAATTGTATGTCATGGTGAATCAGTTATGCCACACTTACATTGCAGTAGTTGAATTACCCTTGGCATTTTTGTATTCTAACAGTTCTATTTATCTCTCAATGGTTTACATTGAATAAGTAATGAACATCTGTATGATATGGCTTTTCCCAATACTTTTAAAGAAAAAAACATTAGTAATTCATTTTAAAATATGGTATTTTTCCTTACGCTTGAATTTTTAAAGTTGTATTTCTAGCAGTGACCCTGAATTCTAAGTGTGAATTCCTTCCCTCTTCTTAATATCATCAGATTTTATGAGCCACAGGGTCTTTTGCTTCCCAAAGCAGTGATTCACCAGAATGGACTAGAGTGCCCAGAGGTCACTGAACCTTCACCTGCCCTTCAAGAGAGGCTGTCATTCTCTCAGACCATTTTCACTTTTACATCCTCATTTCCATTCAAGTCAGAGCTAGGTGACTCTTAGGTCTGACAGTGAGAATCAGTGATGGTGAATCATTTAATTTTAACACATATCAACATTGGTAGCAGGAGGGTAAATAACCTGCCAAAGAGGAATACTATGAATGTTGTATCCACAGACTCACTTCAGTAACTAAAAACCACATGTAGCACTGAAATCTTTTTTTGAGCTGAATGGAACTTATTATTAGTTTAACACAGTACTGAGGTCCAGAAGTTCTCTTGGGCTTACAATATGACATGAATGATTTTTCTCTTCTTAATGTTCAGTTGGATAGCTATAATTGCATCATTAAGAGTTTCTTTTGCCTATCTGTTTCTTAATTATAGACAATCTTTGTGTGTACCCTTTCTCTTCTTAATGTTCAGTTGGATAGCTATAATTGCATCATTAAGAGTTTCTTTTGCCTATCTGTTTCTTAATTATAGACAATCTTTGTGTGTACCCCAGGATGTAAGTTTTGCTGGCAGGATTTCTACTTTTTTTTTTTTTTTTTTTTTTTTTTTTTTTTTTAATCTAAAGAAAGAACAAAAAGTGCTACCATGGATCATATTGTTTGTCTTGATCCAGGAGAGGTGGTGTCCGGGTGGTAGGGAAGGCATTAACTTTATATTGTGACAGAATATTGGATACATGGTTTCTATAACTTTAACCATGCTCTCTCTTTCAAGGTGGCATATTGGACCACTTCCTCCTCATCATTTTCTGTCACCATTAGCTCCATTCAAATAATGTATGGTGCTCCAACTTCTTTCTCCAGAGTCCTGTATTGTGTGCCCTCGATGCTTTCATTAGACCTCTGCTTTAGGAGGCTGAGATAAGTAGCATAAAATGTGGGATCAGTAGTCCACTAGATGATTATTAAGAGATTCTTTCAGGTAATGCATACATTTTAAGTGTTTGACAGGTTTTAAAAGTATAACTTTTATTTTTATGTGTGTTAGCTTTATCTACTTTTGGCCAAATAGGCATAAGACAATAAAGAATTATAGCTTGGGATATTCCTAAGGAATATTATTATAATTACCTTTTCATGGGAAATAAGGAAAGGGAAGTAAGTGTCTTCCTATTTATAAACTGTTATAATAGCAAAAGTATGAATAATATTGTACTAAGAATCTAGACCTGATGAGGAGATTGAGCCAGCAATAGTCAGGCCACTACTCCCCATTGAGGGTCAGAGTTAATGGTCCAGGGAGAAGTAAGCCCCCCACCCCTGAGATACGAACCAGAGGTGCCAGGTAAAGACAGCCCAGCTGTGAGGTCAAGAACAGGAGAGGAAACACTAAAAGGGGACTGAGCCCTGGTAAGGAGATGTGACTGCTGTGGCTGGCTCATCTTTCCTGTAGATGATTGATGCCTCGAGATCTAACCCAACCCTGACAGCTTTCCCTGGAAAAGATTCTTGTCAAGGATTTAACAGAGTCAACACCTTGTCTTAAAAGGGTCACTAACACCACAGCATTTGCTAATCACAATCTTTATTCTAGAATCATGACTAAGAATGCCTTTTTATGGAACTTGGGATGGAGCTGAGTTGGGGGCCTGCAAAATGGTATTCTTATTTCCTTTATTTCTGCTTTAAAGACCAGCTGTTCTTCATTATATTCTCATTACCTAAAACAACCCTTGCAGAAAGTAGGCTACAGGATGATCAATAAACGTGTCTGTTAGACATCTATTGTGTTTGCTTTAGCTTCAGCTAGTGCGAAGTTAGATGAGTAGAATGTGATAGTTTTCTTTTCCATTAAGTATTTTACATTATAAAAGTAATACATACTCAGGAAAAATTTCGGATGGTAGAGAAAGGCAGATATAAGGAAAAGTTGAGTATGGAAGGGCAGAGATGAGGAAAAGTTTTCTTACTCTTCTGACTCTCCTAGCCTTGGTCTTCAGAGGTACCCTATATTAGTGAATTACTGTATAACTATCCAGAAATGTTCTCTACATAAAGATGTGTGCACCCAAGAATATATTCCCCTTTTTACACTAATGGGAATTTGTGTATATGCTGCAATTAGATTTTTTTAACTTAATGTATTTTTTAAATCTCTCCATAGAACAAGCCAATTCCCTCTTGATGAGCGTTTACGTTATTTGCAGTCTGCTATTACTGCACACACACGTGCATATGTGTGTCCTTCCTTCCTTAGGAAAGTTTATGTGATGGTTTCTTAGAAGGTGTACAATTAGCTGTTATAAAATTGTTCCACAGAAGTGCTGCAGCTGTCTTCTCTCCTATCGGCAGTATATGAAACTGTATGCTGTATGTCCTGCCTCTTCACAATGTGACCATATGTACTATTAAAACCCTCAGTTTGTAACTTGCAGTCAAATCTGTTGTCTGGCTTAGTGATTGAATTTATTGGGGCAATGGAGATAAAGATGTAAATCAGATGTGTTCCCAGATCTCTTCTGATTTTCATTATTATGTATGTTCTCCCTCTCTCTTCTTTTTTCTATCTCTTTCTCAGGAAGAGAATCAAGGGAATCATCACAGAGTAAATGCTGCTGCAGATTCCCTGCATTTCTCCTGATTTCAACTTGTGTGGTTTCATTGGGATAAGCCACATTCTGACTTTAGTAACTGTACTGAATATGGATGCTAGGCAAGCCTCCATAGATAAAAAAGAAAGCACATTAACTTACTCTTGCTTGTCATGGGTATTAAACTGCCATGTCCTAATACCCCTGTAGAACATTTCCGGGAAATGTTCTTTATGTTGTTAACACAGCCCTGTGCCACTTCCATGGAGCTCCCATCATCACTGTAGTCTAGGGAAAGGGATCCGAAGTCAGATGTAAATTTAAGAATGAAAACTGTGCCTTGGGATATGATGCCAGGCTCACTACAGTACTGCCAGGACTACCCGTCATTGACTGGAAGTTGGGGAGTATTTCACAATTGGTTGACTCTTTGGAGAGCGCTTCAGATTTTTTAGATTGGCACAGCCCTACACAGGGTCTGAACTTTCCTGAAGCAATCTGGACCATTCTAGAGCCTCTGTAAACTTTTGTGGTAGGGATTGGTGATATAAAGTAACAAATAATGGAGGGTCCTAACTCTAAGGTTTCCTTTCATACTGTCTTCCTCAGAGAATAACTCTGAACAAAAGGAAGGTTGACAATAGATGGGAATCTTGGGAAGCTATTTCTGTAGTCCAGATGAGAGATGATAAGATTCTGAGCCCTGTCTTTCACAGTAGGAATGAAAAGGGGAAGATTCATTTGAGAAAGACTTAATGAGAGTGTTGTTAACAGGATTTGGGGACAAGGATGTTTTTTCCTGAAAGTGTAGTTAAAACTTTTTGAAATAACCAAAACGTCTCTGAAATCGAAAATAGTTCAGCAAAAATATCTAATTTCTTACTACACTTTCATTAAAGTAGTTGTTTTATAAATACTTTTCTCAGCCTTTAAAAAAATATTCTCTAGAAATATCTTTGTCTCAGGAAAATAAGTTTTTATTTCATGGCTGACTTACGTTTTAATTACATACTAGTTTTTATACATCAGCCCTCTTCCCTAATAATTACTGTTAATTCCAAGGAATTTTAATAATCTCTTTAGATGAGCTAGACTTATCTAAAAACCAGAAAACTCTTATTTACCTCACAACTATTTCTTGGTGTTTTTAAACATATGATAGAATTGAAAAAGCCTTTTCCTTAGACTGAATTTATGTTGGTGAAAGTATAAACAAGAGCACCAAAAATGTAAAAACTTAAAAAAATTTTTTTCATGTTTACATTTCCCATACTGTAGAAATAATCTTTAATCTCTGTCATTTTTGACACCTCTACCTTGATCTAAAAAAATAAGAATAAAAAATCTAACCTTCTATGAAAGCAAACCTATATGTTCTCTACAACCTTTACATCAAAGAAGTTCTAATAATTTTACCGGTAGAAGATACATTTTTTTCTCTTTGAACTTGTCTGTGACTGAATAATGAAGACTATGTGTTTTCAATCTTGAAAGAGTTTTCACAGTCAACTTAAGTGCCAAGATTTTATGTCATAATTATTCTCTTTTTCTCAGTTCCTCTTCCTGTTCTTAACTACACCAGCCCAATATTAATCATCTCTTGTGCTGTTGTTGTTTAGTGCTGTCTGTTTAGTTATAGGACATCTCTGTCCTTTTGGAGTAAGATAGTGCATATATACATACACACATACATATATGCATAAATGTAGTTGTGACCAAAAAAATAAATTTATATTTTTTATCATCCAAATAAATATATTGATCATTTTAAAGTGACATGGCAGTGAGATCAGATGATCAGCAGTGAATTCTCAGGGGTCAGGGATCAGGGACTTCTAAGCACAATGATTTCATTAGTTTTCTTAAAGCATCAATATCCTTGCATATAATCTTTTCTACAGGGAGAAGCCTTTTCTACACCTCCCAGAGGCACATTGAGTGGCTCCCTCCTGTTGTACTCTATTGTACTCACTTAACACATCATACACACAGCTCTTATCAAGTCTTACTGTAATGTAGTTATCCATTTACAGGCTTATCTCTCTCACTAGAAAGAATTCCTTTAGGGATGGGACCATGTCTTATTCTTGTTTAGGCCCTTAGCATATATCACAGCGCCTACTACATATTCAGTATTCAGTTAATGTTTATCAAATATGCCCTCATTCAATAAGTAATTTTCACACTCAGAGGACCTAGGATTGAATGTTGAATGAGAAAATTACCACAGATATCCTTTTAAAAAGCATACTGCATGTTGCATCTTAAAAATGGTTTATAAATTGATTTATACACAGCCTCTTGGTAATGCATCCACTTGCACACACCATTAACTTGGATAATTCAGTCATTATAATTAAAGCACGTTGGGGTTCAAATTCACTAAGAAGTGTTGAGACATATGAAAAGGCATAAAGAATACTATGATAAACATTCATGTGCCCACCATCCAGTTTAAGGAATACAGCATTACAACTAGTGCTGAAACTCACTATGTGCATCTCCCCAGTCTCATCCCATTTCCATCCCCACCCTGCATTTGGTGATGTTGCTCATTCCAGCACATTTCTTTTTTTTTCCCAAATGTATGTATGTAAGTACATATTTATTATTAAAGTATAGTTGATTTAAAATACTGTATTAGAGTAGAGGAACAAAGATGGCAGAGTAGAAGGACGTGCTTTCACTCCCTCTTGTGACAACACCAGAATCACAACTAGCTGCTGGACAATCATCGACAGGAAGATACTGGAACGCGCCAAAAAAGATACCCCACATCCAAAGACAAAGGAGAAGCCACAGTGAGACGGTAGGAGGGGCGCAATCACAGTAAAATCAAATCCCATAACTGAGTGTTGGAGGGTCTCCTGCAGAGCTGGAGGGTGGCTGTGGCTCAGCATGGGGACAAGGACACTGACAGCAGAAGTTCTGGGAAGTACTTCTTAGCGTGAGCCCTCCCAGAGTCTGTCATTAGCCCCACCAAAGAGCCCAGGTAGCCTCCAGTGTTGGGTTGCCTCAAGCCAAACAGCCAACAAGAAGGGAACCCAGCCCCACCCATTAATAGTCAAGCAGATTAAAGTTTTACTGAGCTCTGCCCACCAGAACTACAGTCAGCTCTACCCACCACCAGTCCCTCCCATCAAGAAACTTACACAAGCCTCATAGATAACCTCATCCACCAGAAGGCAGACAGCAGAATCAAGAAGAACTACAATCCTGCAGCCTGTGGAACAAAAACCACATTCACAGAAAGATAGACAAGATGAAAAGGCAGAGGGCTATGTACCAGAT
>NC_041221.1:93790436-93790825 GCF_002837175.3 Physeter macrocephalus | reverse complement strand
TCTGGGACAACATTAAATGCAAAAACATTAGCATTATAGGGGTCCCAGAAGGAGAAGAGAGAGAGAAAGGACCAGAGAAAATATTTGAAGAGATTATAGTCGAAAACTTCCCTAACATGGGAAAGGAAATAGCCACCCAACTCCAGAAAGCGCAGCGAGTCCCATACAGGACATACCCAAGGAGAAACACGCTGAGACACATACTAATCAAATTGGCAAAAATTAAAGACAAAGAATAATTATTGAAAGCAGCAAGGGAAAAATGACAAATAACATACAAGGGAACTCCCATAAGGTTAACAGCTGATTTCTCAGCAGAAACTCTACAAGCCAGAAGGGAGTGGCATGATATACTTAAAGTGATGAAAGGGAAGAACCTACAACCAAGA
>NC_041221.1:93789521-93789921 GCF_002837175.3 Physeter macrocephalus | reverse complement strand
GACTTTAACACCTCACTTACACCAATGGACAGATCATCCAAAATGAAAATAAATAAGGAAACACAAGCTTTAAATGACACAATAGACCAGATAGATTTAATTGATATTTGTAGGACATTCCATCCAAAAAAAGCAGATTACGCTTTCTTCTCAAGTGCACACGGAACATTCTCCAGGACAGATCACATCTTGGGTCACAAATCAAGCCTCAGTAAAGTTAAGAAAATTGAAATCATATCAAGCATCTTTTCTGACCACAACGCTATGAGATTAGAAATGAATTACAGGGGAAAAAACGTAAAAAACACAGACACATGGAGGCCAAACAATATGTTACTAAATAACCAAGAGATCACTGAAGAAATCAAAGAGGAAATCAAAAAATACCTAGAGACAAATG
>NC_041221.1:93787943-93788620 GCF_002837175.3 Physeter macrocephalus | reverse complement strand
ACAGAATCCAACAACACATTAAAAGGATCATACACCATGATCAAGTGGGATTTATCCCAGGGATGCAAGGATTCTTCAGTATACGCCAATCAATCAATGTGATACACCATATTAACAAACTGAAGAATGAAAACCATATGATCATCTCAATAGATGCAGAAAAAGCTTTTGACAAAATTCAACACCCATTTATGATAAAAACTCTCCAGAAAGTGGGCATAGAGGGAACCTACTTCAACATAATAAAGGCCATATACAACAAACCCACTGCCAACATCATTCTCAATGGGGAAAAACTGAAAGCTTTTCCTCTAAGATCAGGAGCAAGACAAGGATGTCCACTCTCACCACTGTTATTCAACATAGTTTTGGAAGTCCTAGCCATGACAATCAGAGAAGAAAAAGAAACAAAAGGAATACAAATTGGAAAAGCAGAAGTAGAACTGTCACTGTTTGCAGATCACATGATACTATACATAGAGAATCCTAAAAATGCCACCAGAAAATGACTAGAGCTAATCAATGAATTTGGTAAAGTTGCAGGATACAAAATTAATGCACAGAAATCTCTTGCATTCCTATACACTAATAATGAAAAATCTGAAAGAGAAATTAAGGAAACAGTCCCATTTACCATTGCAGCAAAAAGAATAAAATACCTAGGAATAAATTTAACA
>NC_041221.1:93773283-93787020 GCF_002837175.3 Physeter macrocephalus | reverse complement strand
TTACTCAGCCATAAAAAGGAACAAAATTGAGTCTTTTGTTGAGACGTGGATGGACCTAGAGACTCTCATACAGAGTGAAGTAAGTCAGAAAGAGAAAAACAAATATCATATATTAATGCATGTATGTGGAACCTAGAAAAATGGTACAGATGAAGTGGTTTGCAGGGCAAAAGTTGAGACACAGATGTAGAGAACCGACGTATGGACATCAAGGGGGGAAAGCCACGGAATGGGTGGGGATCGTGGTGTGCTGAATTGGGCGATTGGGATTGACATGTATACACTGATGTGTATAAAATTGATGACTAATAAGAACCTGCAGTATAAAAAATAAATAAAATTCAAAAATTAAAATAAAATACTGCATTAGTTTCAGGTGTACATCACAGTGATTCAGCATTTTTATAGATTGTACTCCTTTTTCCAGCACATTTCTTTACACTTTTACTACATGTTTTTATAATCCTGAACAACATGTAGATCATATGGCATGTTTTCAAACTACTTTATGGTTTGTATTCATTTATACCTTTTTCCTCTCAACATTACATTTGTTAGATTCATCTATGTTGATAACTGTATTTCTAGTGTATTTTCATGACTATTTCACTGAATGAATATAACTATTCTCCTATTGATGGACATTTAGGGTATTTTCAATGGTTTTAATATTACAAATAAAGTTAAGAATATGCTTTTAGAAAGTCCTTGCTAATCCAACTAATGGTGTAAATTTGGGAATTTAAAGTGTTTAGGGCAGACATTCTACATCTACATTAGACTTTTGACATTTTTGGTTAATAAATTTGCTAACTGGATTTCTATTTGCCGAATTACCTTGGTTATATTTTCACTACTGACTTTGTTTCTAAAGAAAATTAGAAGCAACTTACAGTAAAACAGAAAACACTTAAACTAGAATAAAGAGAAGTATCATGTTATTTCTGAAAAGCTAGATCAAGATCTTGCATCATTTAAGTCTGAGGATGTATATAGACCTCCTCCCACCCAAGATCACCATCTCCATCAGCAATGTTACTACACATATATGAAAATAATATGTTACCTTTTAGATGTTGAAAATTAATTTTAAAATTAATTTTGACCTCGGTTAAAGAAGATAAATTGCCAAACTGATATTCATCTTAAATTTTGAAAATATTCATTTTGAATAATAATCAGGCGATAAATATCTAGACTTCAGACTTTTAAAGCAAGATGTATATAAACAGTGGTGAATGGCAGAATGACAAGATATTTAGCCACATAAAAACAAAATCAGGTACAGGTGAATTCTGTCATTTTAAAACTTGTGACAAAATGATTTTAAAAACCAGCTCAACTGTCTTAGTTTGTATCAATGAGGGAGGTCCTCTGAAATGCAACTGCTCAATCCCTTTATCAGTGTTTGGACAAATTACGAAAATATCTAGCTCTCTGAAGGCTTTACTCTATTTATAAGTTGTAGTTATTGGCCTCTACCCAGATTCACATGTTAGAGATTAGCCTAAAATCTGAGTCTTGATTGAAATAGATTTAGGTAGACTAACGGCTGAGCCTTTCCGATTCACATTGCTGTAATCTATTAGGTTTGACTGAGTGAGACACAGGAGGATGCTATAATAAATACCTTTGATAACCAGTCCCTAGAGTCACGGTATGTGCTTTGGGCATCGTGTTTCTCAGTCCATAGAAAATGGATTACGTAAATTAAGAAAATATATGCCAATCTTGTGTCAGACTTAGAGCTGGTATTCCTAAGTAAGACTGTCTCATCAGGAAACTGAGTGGCCTGTGGCCTAAGGAGGTATTGTTTTTCTTGCAATTTCTATGTTTTCATGGAAAGGCTCTTTGATTCTCAGAATGTATTTGTTTCAAGGTAATTTAGTTTGAATTCGCTCATGCTCAGAAGTCTCCTGAAAAATTTTCCTTAAAGTTTTACAGTGTATGTTTTATATGCAACCAATACCTATATGAATTTCGAAGAAAATAATTTCATATGACATCAATTTTAATCATCAGAGCTTGGTTTCCAAAGCCTCCGTGTTTCTATCACATGGAATCGATAATTAATAGCAATGATATTTTCAAAACAGTAGTAACCTTTTTAGTAACAGATGCTTCTTAATACTATTAAGAGGCAAATGCATAACTTGTCAGTTTGGGGTGAAGGGATTCACCTTCAAAATAATTTTCCTGTTTATAAGCTTTCTTGCAGTTTAGATATGCTGCCATCAGGTGGTAGTAATATGTCATATCCATATGGCTCCACAGATGACATTATGCTTAAGGTCACCAGTTTACTCCAGAAAGATTTATGATAATTAATGCACAGATTTTTAAATGAAAATTAAAATAAAATAGTACATCTTTTTAGTTTCAGAGCAAAGGATACTTTTAACGGAATTTTTAAACATATTTATATTGGAAGATGCAGTTGGGCATGTTTTCTCTATTTATTTATTTGTAAATGAAGAGTTTCACCTTATGCCTTCAAAAAATTTAGAAAATATAGAAAATTAAAATTAAAAACACCAAATTTCATCACCCAGGGATAATTTCTATTAACCTTTTGTTTCATTTCCTTCCAGTCTTTTTTTTTTAACATGCAATCTTTAGCATGTTTTTGGGGTTTTTTTTTTTTTGGAGTAGAGTTTGATGGCAGGAAAAGGTACTTAGCTATAGTAACAGTGTATATATAGCATGTATCTTTTACAACTTTTAAAATTATAAGTTCTTTGTAACTTTTGTGATTTCTTAACATTGAGGTTTTCCATAATTTACATAGTCATTCACGTATTAGTATGTAGTGTATGTTTCTGATTTCGGTCATCAAGAATATTTTATCTCTGTCTTCCGTCCACTGCTTATCAAGAGGATCATTATTTCATTGAATCTATACTTGATTTTTGACTTAACACAAAAGAATTTCTAATTCATCTTTGAGTAGCTAGATATGTTTCCTCTGTTGCATTTGAAATGAAATGGCCAGAAAATTTGAGCTTTCAGTTTTCAATTATGAATGAAAATATATAGTTTCTTTGTTACTATTTTCGTATATGAATGTTTTATAATTTTGTAAATTGTATGCCACTGGGTACTGCATATAAACATTTCAGAATCTGTGATATTATGAGACAGAGCCATTACCTACTTCTTACCAAAATAATTTTTTCTTTTCTTTTTTATAGCATAGAACACTGCATTAAAGAAATACAGTCTGAAGTTAACAAACAATGTCCAGATGTGCAGCTACGAACAACAAGTGACTGTTTTGAATGGCTAAATAATTATAATTATAATTCATCCAAGTCACCATCCATTCCCCATGGAGATATGATAAAATTTCTCAAAGCACTGGTAAAAAAAAAAAAAAAATAGAATCTTTGTTTTAACAGTGGAGTGGGGTGGGTGAACATGGAATACATTTCATTCAATTTCTGTACATAAATATTTATTCCATTGACCATATTAGCCCTCCATATCTAGGGGTTAGGGTTTGTATTTTGTTTCTGTATCCTCAGTAGAATCCAGTGAGCTATGTATTTTTATTTTTCACTATGATTTTTATAATAAAATGAGGTTTTACATAAATGGACATTAAACATTATAATTCCTGAGGGATTTATGGTGTGATATATACCATATCAACACCACAAAATGTACTGAAATGTACCACGATTGTCTATCAGAAAAGTTAGTATCTATTACATTTTGTGTCCCTTCACAACTACTCATTTTCTTGTGCTCATTACTAAGCACAATAAGATCATCATCAGTTGTATCTATTAAGTAGCCTTGTCCATTATTCCCTTTATCCCCAACCTGCAGGCATATCCAGTTCTTTTCAATCAAGGCAGCAATTTATAGGACACTGTTAATTGATGGAGAATTATTACATTGGTCATTCTTGGATACTGACCACCCTCTATGTTAGAGAGGTTTTCGTAGCCTTCAATAAGAAATACTTATTTTATTACACCTGTATCTACAAGGTTAGCTAGCTTCCAAAAACTAGAGAAACAGCACAATTGTTAGAAAACAGGATTTCTGTAGCTACGGTTTTAATTTAATTAAGGGAAAAAAGGTACTGTTTTTGTGTAAACATCAAACATTGACTAAGGCAGATGTGGAAAATATCTTGAGGTTGTAGATGGCTTAGGATGACAGAATCAGATGAAAATAATTTTTGGCTATTGTTATTATTGCAGATGTCTCTTTAATGTTTACAAATTAATAAAAGAAAGAGAAAGGAAGATTATGTGCCCTGAAGGCTTATTCTTTTAAGAAAATCCTCTCACCCATTACCTCTTGAAGGTGGAGCCTTGAGGAATATATATGGATATAGTTATTCCTTTAATTTCTATTAAGAGTCATGTGTAATGAATTTCATTAATATTGATATAATAATGCTTTCTCATTTAATTAAAAGCAAAAGCTTTTAATTATCTTTTAATCTGTCACACATAAGTCATTCTCTATTCACTGCAGGGCAAAGGCCGCCTTAGTTTTGCTCAAATTCATTAGACTGATAGGCCTCTTCCAGACCTAGGTGTTTTAACATAATTGATCATGTTATTTTGAGAAAAGAACCACATTATTAAAACAGATCTAGATTAAAACGACCTTGTCAAGTTTTTACATGCTGAAAGTGTCAATCTTGACAGAATTTTTTTCATACATCTATTTTTTTTCCATAGAAAGTTTTAATTTATTAATTATCTAACTAAATAAGAAACAGAGGTTCTCATTATGGCAGTTGTATGAAGTCATTTTCAAAATTTAAGCAATCATACTTAACACGTGTTCACATGTTTAAAATCTGTCATTCTTTAAATGTTTGCTTGATCAAATATTTACAGTTATTGACTGATTTAAAGAAACCCAAGTCTGAGGCACTAATATGACCAGTTTGCTCTATAGAATTTACCATAATGCTGGTGTTCTGGACTCTATCTAAGGACATTTATTTTCCAGAAGTATCAAAAGAACTAAATAAAAAGGAAGAGAGAAAGTGGAGGTTCAGAAAAGTCAATTCACTTTTTGGTTCTCTAGAGTGTAGTAGGAAGAACGTGGATGAGGAGAATGAAACCAGGCATCCAATCTTAGTTCTGTGCTTTATTGTGTGTGACATTTGGAAAGTAACTTAAACACACTGCACTTTAGTGTCCTTATCTATAAATTGGGGTTTTAAGTATCTATGTCACAGAGCTTTCATTATGAAGAAGTCAGAGACTGTATCAAAAAGCACTTTTTATGTAATAAACTACTATATAGATATTAGGCATTATTATTTATTACAGACAGAACATTAAATTAGAGATCACAATGCTTAGAATGACTGAGAGAGAGTCCTGGAATTTGTCTAGGAGTTGTTCATTTTTCTGAGTCACACATAATACCTTTGTCAATAGGTAATTTCCAAGCTGGCCTGATTTTATACCGCTTGAACCTTGCTTCCGTTTTTTTGTTTTTTGTTTTTAAATAATCAGCTTGTTGCTACTTAGAGAATATAAGCTAATTGCAGTACTACCTGAAATAGACATAGTTAGGAGAGTCAGCATGTAAGGAGAATTTGTGCATGTAATTCAAAGTCCAAAAACAAAGTAAATTTTTGTCCTTTTTCTATTCCTAATTACACCTACTATTGTTTCTGTCAGTTAACACAGAAAATATAAAAAAAATTTTTCTTATGTTTTGAGGAACAATTCTGAGTACTTTTTCCCATTTTGAGTTAGTTATTTCTTTGGAGAGAGCTGAAATATTCTCAGATTACTTTCCAAAGTAAAATCTATCTTAACATGACTCTCAAAAAGGAATTTAAATGAAAGTTAAAGTCTTTAAATGTATTAACTTTTATTTCTCAGGATGGCAGCTATTAGTAACCCCTAGGCACATACTATGTTTAAAGGTCTCTGTTCTCTATGTTCATTTGGGAATTTATAATAATAAGTATACTCATTCAGGCATGAAAATTATCTACTAGGTATTAATTAGGGGCATGATCTTAAATTTATTTCATCTTAGGAGTACATTTCAGTTGATATTTTACTATAGATTTTTATTTAGAATTTTTAAGCTAAAGCTTCCATACAGCTCAGGTTATATCAGGAATGGATAACAACGAGGGCTAAAACTATGTGTCGAGAAATCTAATTGAAAAATTAGTTCATCACCTGGGCTTTACAAAATTTAACAGACCATAAAGATAATATTCTAAAATGTCTGAATAGATTAACTTTCAAATGCAAAAAGAAGGTTTTTTTGAAAACATCATAGTATTGATTCTAAATTGAAATGAATTATGAAATTCTGTATGATTGTAGAAATCATTTTTTCCTGCTACTCTTATAATCACATTTCTAACATTATAATTTACTTTTATTAGCAAGATTTGTTGAAGAATGAACAAAATCAAGAAGAAATGGTATTGGATTTACTTTGGGACATCTCCTGCCACAGCAGTGTTTCCTTCCCATCCACTCTAAGTGGAACATCTTTCCATTTCCTCTCTAGTACTTCTCTTCATTCTGTTGAAGATCATTCGTCTATGGATGTAAAGTCTATATGGGATGATATAAGACTACATCTTCGACGCTTCTTAGTGAGCAAATTACAAACCCACAATGAAATAAACAATTCACAGCAAAAAATTTTGTTGAAAAATCAATGCATACGACAACTCTTATTTCTTTATCCAGAATCAGAAGTTACAGTCAAGTACCAAAACATACAGAATAAACTGTTGACTAAACTTCTGCAGAACTGTTTTCTTTCTTACAGCAGAGAAGCAAATTTAGACATAATGGCTGATGGATACCAAGGTACAATGCTTAAGTTATACTCAATGATAAAAGAGGATTTTAACACACTACGTGAAATTTTAGCTCCATCCTCAACAGTGAAATTCATTAAAGAAACTTACCTGGATACTGTTACAGAAGAAATGGCAAAATTTCTTGAAAATTTTTCTGGGCTGCAGTTCAAAGAAAGTGCTGTCCGTGTGATTAAAACAAGCAAGAGCTCCAGCAGGCATAGAGGAGCAGTGCATGCTTTGGGTTAGTGATTTTTAAAATTTCTGTTTGGTTTAACTTAAACCTTTTGATACCTTTAATTTTCTTTTCTTTTTTTTTGTTTTTAATTTTTGAATTTTATTTGTTTATTTTTATACAGCGGTTTCTTATTAGTTATCTATTTTATATGTATTAGTGTATACATGTCAATCCCAGTCTCCTAATTCATCCCACCACCACCACCACCACCACCCCCGCCACTTTTCCCCCTTGGTGTCCATACGTTTGTTCTCTACATCTGTGTCTCTATTTCTGCCCTGCAAACCGGTTCATCTGTACCATTTTTCTAGGTTCCACATATATGCGTTAATATACGATATTTTCCATGACCTGGCTATTGTAAATAGTGCTGCAATGAACATTGGGGTGCATGTGTCTTTTTGAATTATGGTTTTCTCAGGGTATATGCCCAGTAGTGGGATTGCTGGGTCATATGGTCGTTCTATTTTTAGTTTTTTTAAGGAACCCCCATACTGTTCTCCATGGTGGCTGTATCAATCTACATTCCCACCAACAGTGCAAGAGGGTTCTCTTTTCTCCACACCCTCTCCAGTATTGATATCTTTAATTTTCTAACTTTTCTATTTGGTTAAACTTAATTACAAATTTGAAAATAAATCAGAAAGTAAATGTTGTGAAATTCTCCACTACCATTTCTCTTATACATTTCTTTTTCTGTAAGTATAGTAATAGAAGTGTGTTCTTTCCTGTCATTTACATTATTAAAGATATTGGAAATGTAAGTCAGAAATATTACCAATAAGACTTTCTTTTTTTTTTTTTTTTTTTTTTTTTTGCGGTACGCGGGCCTCTCACTGCCGTGGCCCCTCCCACTGTGGAGCACAGGCTCCGGACACGCAGGCCCAGCGGCCATGGCTTACGGGCCCAGCTGCTCCGCAGCATGTGGGATCCTCCCGGACCGGGGCACAAACCCGCATCCCCTGCACCGTCAGGCAGACCCCCAACCACTGCGCCACCAGGGAAGCCCTCATTTTTTTAATCACATAAATTATTGGGTGGAACTTTCTATATATATATATGTGTATATATATATATAAAACAGAAAAGTTTAATTTTTAACCCATTGTATCGTCCAGAGCTGAAACATTATAAAGTAAAAAGAATTGTTGAACACTTGTTGAAATTTTTATTAATGAAAATTGGAAGTTTAAAATTGTAATATTTTAGTCAGCCAATGCCAATATGGCCCTATTATGAAATACTAATTATAAAATTCTATATTATAATTGGTTATGGAAGCATAGCATTAACTACAGCTGATTTTTAAAGTTCCTCTAATGTTGTTCCTATAAGAATATATATAATAAAAGAGGATTTGAAGAGTCCTAATTTTATTCAAAAGATAAAATAATCTATTATGATATAATAAATTTTTCTTATCATCATTTTAATTTCCTACCAGTGGAGAAAAATTAAGGTAAAAAATATGATTATTTTGAAAATTATGATTACTCATGCTTTACATAGAATGCTGAGGTATGTTTCTAAATAGGTTCATAAACTATATTTTTTAATTATTTGAAAATTATCATTTGGTGAATTGCTATTTTTGAATTTTATGATCATTTCATTAAAATTTCCATAGCTCACTATATTTTTACCTACCTTCCTTAATAAAATACTACAATACCAAATTGCTCAATATATGAATATGATATATGAATTTTCAAATAATTTAATGTTTTGTCTTAGAATTTTTATTTTCTTCAGGAAGCTGTGTCACATCACAGAACAGAGATGCATCAGCCAAGTTTAGGTTACAGCAGAATACAAAATCAGTTAATTTAGGAGCATTACAATTTTGCTCAAAGTAAATAGATTTTCATTTTAATTATTACATAAATTTTAAATGCATTTTCATAAGTGTACTTATTTTCTATAATTTTTATGTCCTCTCAAAAAGTTTATGCTTACTTGTAAAGTACTTTCAACATGAAAGTTTTATATGTGCTAAATATAGTTTAGTTTATACCAGAAGAAAAGATCCATATGGTTAAAAATATGTGTAACTTGCTATGGAGTCGTTAGGGCTGATATTGAGGTGTTTTCCCTTTTGTGAGAGAGAACTATGTGCGTTGGCTTTTACACCAAAATTTGAAGCACCTTCCACAAGTCCAAGTACACTGATCTTTCTCAAGCTGCTTTATCTGAACTTTGGTATAAATCACTTGTTGAACGAATGCTTTCCATGTGCTAAGCACTGTACTAAGTGCATCCCTTTCCTTATTATCCCAATTTAATAAGCAAAGAAAGAAGCTTAGAAAGATTAACTTGCCTTGGGTCACTTGCACAAAGTCAGGATTCACATGTAGATCTCTATGTCTTCAAGACCCATGTTCTTAACCACCATGCTATTGGGTCTTGTCTCAAAATGTAAAATTAAGTTCTTTGTCACTTGTAAAAGAAATTTCAAACAGCACTGTTCAAGTGGGCTGCCTGAAAATCAGTTCCGTTCTGCTGTATTGAGTATCTGCCACAGGCAAGGCATTTAGCAGCTACCGTGTTTAAGGTTTCTAAGCTAAACATGATAAAGGGAAGAAAACTAACTGAGTAACTGCTGTTAATGCTGTGTGAGAACTCCTAAACTAACTCTTAACAGAGCAATCATATTTTCCACTAATATTTTGCCCAATGACCAAATTTTATTTATTAAGGAAATACAGTTTGAGATTAGCAAAATAATAATAATAATTTATAAATACTTAATAAAATTTATAATTTATATTCCTATTTGAATAAAATCTTGATTGGCTTGTATATTGTCTTTAGTATATGTTTACACTCACCAAGTCTTCGTTTTTTTTTTTTTTTTTTTTTTTTGGCTGTATTGGGTCTTCGTTGCTGCATGCAGGCTCTCTCTAGTTACCGCGAGCAGGGGCTACGCTTAGTTGTGGTGCGCTGGCTTTTCATTTCAGTGGCTTCTCTTGTTGCAGAGCACGGGCTCAAGGCACGGGGGCTTCAGTAGTTGTGGCATGTGCGTTCTAGAGGGCAGGCTCAGTAGTTGTGGTGCATGGGCTTAGTTGCTCCATAGCATGTGGGATCTTCCCGGACCAGGGCTCAAACCCGTGCCCCCTGCCTTGGCAGGCGGATTCTTAACCACTGTGCCACTAGGGAAGCCCAAGTCTTCGATATTTTGCCTGAAACTCTAGACATTTCTTAAGTAACAAGAGTTAGCATTTATTGGGTCAGACATTGCAACACGTTATTTTATTTAATCCTTCTAACCACCCAACAAAGTAGTTACCTTTATTTATCTCTATTATATAGTGAGAAAACTAAGGCATAGAGATATTAAGTAATTTGGTCAAGGTTACAAAGTAAAGCCAGGATATAAACTCAGGTCTGTCTGACTGCAATGCCCTGACTATAACTGTGCTCTACCGCCTAAAAGAACAGGACGGAAATAACTCATTCCATTAAGAACACTGTTGTGAATCCTTTGTATGCTACATCTACTTTAGTGTGGTCACTGTTTTACTTTCCCCTAACCTATCCCACAGTCTTCTCATGCGAAGACTTCGTAATGCTTATTTTGTGATCTACTGAGATATCTTAAGCAGACCTTGTATATACACTAGTCTCTTTTTTCTAGCCTTATTGAGATATAATTGACATGTAACACTGTTTAAGATGTACAACGTGTTGATTTGTACCCTTAATATTTGTACACTTAATACTTCAAAACGATTATCACCATAGTATTAGCTAATATCTCCATCATCTCACATAATTACCATTACTTTTGTGTGGTGAGAACAGTTAAGATTTACTTTCTTAGCAACTTTCAAGTATGTAATACATTATTATTACTATAATCACAATGCTGTGCATTAGATCCCCAGAAATTTTAAATCTTCTAACTGCAAATTTGTACCCTGTGACCAATATCTCCTCATTTCCTCCATCCCCCATCCCCTGATAACTACCTTAATACTCTGTTTCTATGAGTTTAGTTTTTTTAGATTTCACATATAAGTGATATCATATAGTATTTGTCTATATCTATCTGACTGTCTGACTTATTTCACTTAGCATAATGCCTTCAAAGTCCATCCATGTTGTTGCAAATTGCAGGATTTCCTTCTTTCTCATGGCTGAATTATAGTCCATTTTATCTATCTCAATCTCCCATATTCTTTATCCATTCATTCCTAAATGGACACTTAGGATGTTTCCTTATCTTGGCTATTGTGAATAATGCTGCAACAAACATGGGGGTGCAGATATCTCCTTGATATCTTGTTTTCATTTCCTTTAGATATATTCCAGAAGTGGGATTGCTGATGGTGGTTCTATTTTTAATTTTTTGTGGAACCTCCATACTGTTTTCTGCAATTGCTGTACCAATTTATATTCCCACCAACAGTGCACATGGGTTCCCTTTTCTCTACATCCTCACCAATGCTTGTTATCTCTTCCTTTTTGATGATAGCCAGGTATAAGGTGATATCTCATTGTGGTTTTGGTTTGCATTTCTCTGATGATTAGTGATCTTGAGCATCTTTTCATGTACCTGTTGGCCATCTGTATGTCTTCTTTGGAAAAATGTCTATTCAGGTCCTCTGCCCATTATTTAATCGGATTTTGTTGTTGTTGTTGTTGTTACTGAATTGTATGAGTTCTTTATGTATTTTGTATATTGATCCCTTACTAAATATATGGTTTGCAAATATTTTCTCCCTACCATAGATTTTTTCATTTTGTTGATAGTTTCTTTTGCTGTGCACAAGCTTTTCAGTTTGATATAGTCCCATTTATTAATTTTTGCTTTTGTTGCTTATGCCTTTGGTATTATATCCAAAAAATCATTGCCAAGACCAACATTAAGGAGCTTTTTCCCTATGCTTTCTTCTAGGAGTTTTATAGTTTCAGGTCTTAGGTTTAAGTCTTTTATCCATTATGAGTTAATTTTTGTATATGTTGTAAGATACGGTTCAGTTTCATTCTTCTTCTTGTGTTATCCACTTTTCTCAACACCATTTATTTAACCCTTTCCCCAATGAGTATTCTTAGTCCCTTTGTCAAATATTAGTTGACCATATATGCAAGGGTTTATTTCTGGGTTCTCAATTCTGTTCCATTGGTCTATATGTCTATTTTTATGTTTTGATATTTGAAGAAAATGGTGAAATAATGCTATAATGTAAATATTATAGACTCTTTGTGATTTGGTGATATATTCTAGAAAAGAATAATATTATTTTTACAGATACTCTTTTAAGTGATTAAGTCATCGAGTTACTTTTACTTTTAAAATTGTATTTTCTTTGGATGTAAGAAAAGATATTGCTACTTTTCTCAGTGCTTGAAAAAGAGGATTGTTTATGTGTAGTAAATTTTAGTTAGATAAATTCTCCGTATTTTAATATGAAACGATGCAATTAGGAGATTTCAATCATAGGATAAATGTCATGGTCCCCTGTATATCTTACTCTGAATTTTTCTTGAGGTTATTGTTAGCTTGAAAGGGAAAGACTTGAGTGTATGATACATGCCTTTGAGTATTTGGAAGGTTTCTAAAGATCTCCAGTGGGTGAGAGGTTGAAACTTGGTGGCCTCTACCCCTTCCCTCTCCCAGTTCCTTTATATTTTGTTTAAGGAAGATTGGGGGTAGGGGAAACAGAATCCCTCTAGGGATGAAAAGATCCTTTAGAGTAAAGAAGACCCTCAAGCCCAGATAAAGCCAGAATTTTGACTAAGGAGGCACAGATCACAATTGGAAAGTAGGCCAGTCAAAATCACCCTAATTTCTCTCCTACTCCTCAAGTAGCTCTGACGAGCTGAGTGATGATCTCAGGGAAATGTAAAGAAGTATATTGAGGCCAGCATGCAAAGTGTGTACAGAAAGAAGCATTTGTATGGTATTGTTACAGAAGAGACCAAGCCTCCTAGAAGGATACCACATCTCTTGATCCTGTTGTGCTCCTGAGACAGAGGTGAAGATCTCCATTAGATCTCTGATGTCAATCATGCTTGTTGTTTTCTAACCCCACATTAGTAGAAGCTGGAATTTCAAGTAATATAAAACAGTAATGGGGAAAAAATTTCCTAAGAGAAAGTTATATCTTTATTCAGTTATCACAAATTCCTTTAAAGTAATAGTACAATTTCAGGGTTTTTTGTTGTACTGTTGTTAAAAATACTAATAAATGATATTGTTGATTAGCTTTTTTTCCCCACTGTTTTATCATACTTGCAATTCTTTAATGAAATACTGGTATATTCCTTGTTTACAAGTACTTGCTCTCAGAAGGTGAAAAGTACAGTTATCAGGAGTCAAGGGTGCTCATCTTGAATCTCCCACCCCCTTGTTTTTGTGACCTTAGATAAGTCATTTAACCTCTTCATATTGTTCCAATTGATAAAATGAAAGGGTTATATTAGATAATATCTAAGCTTTAACTCTAAACTTATTCTGACGTGGAAATCATTCCACAGCCAGATTTTTTTTTTTTTTTTTTTTTGCAGTACGTGGGCCTCTCACTGTTGTGGCCTCTCCCGTTGCAGAGCACAGGCTCCGGAAGTGCAGGCTCAGCGGCCATGGCTCATGGGTCCAGCTGCTCCGCGGCATGTGGGATCTTCCTGGACCGGGGCACGAACCCGTGTCCCCTGCATTGGCGGGTGGACTCTCAACCACTGCGCC
>NC_041221.1:93770435-93773174 GCF_002837175.3 Physeter macrocephalus | reverse complement strand
TCAGCGGCCATGGCTCATGGGCCCAGCTGCTCCGCGGCATGTGGGATCTTCCTGGACCGGGGCACGAACCCGTGTCCCCTGCATTGGCAGGTGGACTCTCAACCACTGCGCCACCAGGAAAGCCCTCAACCAGATTTTTTATACCTACAATTTGTCATTGGAAACTGTCACATTTATTTTCTTTGCTGACTGACAGTACAGATGTATTCGCTGGCTAAGTGTGTGGCTTTGTATGCCACTGTAACAAATACAAAAACGTCCTTTAGATCTTCATCTGTGTGATTTTTCCTCCCCAAGTGAAACTTGAAAATAACAGTATGGAAAATGCCCACTTCCTACAGTTGCATTTTTAATGAGGATGGGAGGGTGAAGAGAGGAGTCCATGATTAAGCAAAAACAGGAAGTAGAGTCTCTCCTTCCAGCTGACATCTGAAGCTATTCCTAGAAATTCTTTTTTGGGCTTCCCCTTTGATCCTACAACCAACTGTTTTTGTTTTGTTTTATTTTTTGTTTCATTTTTTTTTCTAGTAGCATTTTACTTTTTTAAAATTTTATTTTTATTTTTTCATTTCTTTTAACATCTTTATTGGAGTATAATTGCTTTACAATTGTGTGTTAGTTTCTGCTTTATAACAAAGTGAATCTCCCTCCCTCCCACCGTCCCTATCCCACCCCTCTCGTGGTCACAAAGCACAGAGGTGATCTCCCTGTGCTATGCGGCAGCTTCCCACTAGCTATCTAATTTACATTTGGTAGTGCATATATGTCCCTGCCACTCTCTCACTTCGTCACAGCTTACCCTTCCCCCTCCCCATGTCCTCAAGTCCATGCTCTAGTAGGTCTGTGTTTTATTCCTGTCCTACCACTAATCTCTTCATGACATTTTTTTTTCTTAGATTCCATATATATGTGTTAGCATACGGTATTTGTTTTTCTCCTTCTGACTTACTTCACTCTGTATGACAGACTCCAGGTCTATCCACCTCATTACAAATAACTCAGTTTCATTTCTTTTTATGGCTGAGTAATATTCCATTGTATATATGTGCCACATCTTCTTTATCCATTCATCTGTTGATGGACAGTTAGGTTGCTTCCATGTCCTGGCTATCATAAATAATGCTGCAATGAACATTTTGGTACATGACTGTTTTTGAATTATGGTTTTCTCAGGGTATATGCCCAGTAGTGGGATTGTGGGGTCATCTGGTAGTTCTATTTGTAGTTTTTTAAGGAACCTCCATACTGTTCTCCATAGTGGCTGTATCAATTTACATTCCCACCAGCAGTGCAAGAGTGTTCCCTTTTCTCCACACCCTCTCCAGCATTTATTGTTTCTATATTTTTTGATCATGGCCATTCTGACCAGTGTGAGATGATATCTCAATATAGTTTTGATTTGCATTTCTCTAATGATTAATGATGTTGAGCATTCTTTCATGTATTTGTTGGCAATCTGTATATCTTCTTTGGAGAAAGGTCTATTTAATAAAGCCTATTTTATAGGCATATGGTGAGGATCAAATAAGATAACATTTGTAAAACAGCACACTGTCATAGAACAAAGAAAACAATAAAGCTTAGATATAATTATAATTATTAGAGAGCAGGAATCAGGTATTATCACCAGAAGACCTGGTATCTGGGATTTGGCAGGTTGCGGGTCATTGGTGAGGAGAACGGATTCAGATGTAAGTATTAACCAGTGAGCAGAAGATCATGGAATTATCTGTCCCCAAAGAGACAGAGAGTGTCCTCCACCAATTCTTGAGGCCCTTGGCATTTATTAGGGCCCTTGATAAGCGTTGGTTCCTGGTGCAGAAAAGACTCAAGAATGTCCTGACACTGATGAGTGCCAGACACTGATGTGGTCAGTAAGAGGTGTGGTTGATGTGAAGTGACCCCTCCCATCCCCAAATCCAGCTGCCCCGCCGTGGGCAGGAGCTGTCCTACCTGGAGCCTGGGGGAATGGACAGGATGACCTCAGAGGTCCTCACGAGGCATTACTAGCCTCAGGAAGCTCCAGATTTACCTGATTTCCCTCTTTTGATAGGGATTGCATTGAATCTGTAGATTGCTTTGGGTAGTAGAGTCATTTTTACAATGTTGATTCTTCCAATCCAAGAATTGTTGGGTGCATATATATTTATAATTGTTCTATCTTCTTCATGGATCGATCCCTTGATCATTATGTAGTGTCCTTCTTTGTCTCTTGTAATAGTCTTTATTTTAAAGTCTATTTTGTCTTATATGAGAATTGCTACTCCAGCTTTCTTCTGATTTCCATTTGCATGAAATATCTTTTTCCATCCCCTCACTTTCAGTCTATATGTGTCTCTAGGTCTGAAGTGGGTCTCTTGTAGACAGCATATATATGGGTCTTGTTTTTGTATCCATTCAGCCAGTCTGTATCTTTTGGTGGGAGCATTTAATCCATTTACATTTAAGGTAATTATTGATATGTATGTTCCTATTCCCATTTTCTTAATTGTTTTGCATTTGTTATTGTAGGTCTTTTCCTTCTCTTGTGTTTCTTGCCTAGAGCAGTTCTTTTAGCATTTGTTTTAAAACTGGTTTGGTGGTGCTGAACTCTCTCAGCTTTTGCTTGTCTGTAAAGGTTTTAATTGCTCCATCAAATCTGAATGAGATCCTTGCTGGGTAGAGTAATCTTGGTTGTAGGTTTTTCTCCTTCATCACCTTAAATATGTCCTGCCACTCCCTTCTGGCTTGCAGAGTTTC
>NC_041221.1:93705248-93769144 GCF_002837175.3 Physeter macrocephalus | reverse complement strand
GAAAGAAAGAAAGAGGATAAAATAAAATAAAGTAAGATAAAGTAAAATAAAGTTATTAAAATAAAAAATAATTATTAAGAAAAAAATATTAAGTAAAAAACGGACGGACAGAACCCTAGGACAAATGGTGGAAGCAAAGCTATACAGACGAAATCTCACACAGAAGTATACACATACACACTCACAAAAAGAGGAAAAGGGGAAAAAATAATATATCTTGCTCTCAAAGTCCACCTCCTCAATTTGGGATGATTCGTTGTCTTTTCAGGTATTCCACAGATGCAGGGTACATCAAGTTGATTGTGGAGATTTAGTCTGCTGCTCCTGAGGCTGCTGGGAGAAATTTCCGTTTTTCTTCTTTGTTCGCACAGCTCCCGGGGTTCAGCTTTGGATTTGGACCCGCCTATGCGTATAGGTCACTGGAGGGCATCTGTTCTTTGCTCAGACAGGACGGGGTTAAAGGAGCAGCTGATTCGGGCGCTGGCTCAGGCTGGGGGGAGGGAGGAGCATGGATGCTGGGCGAGCCTGCGGCTGCAGAGGCCGGCATGACGTTGCACCAGCCTGAGGCGCGCTGTGCGTTTTCCCGGGGAAGTTGTCCCTGGATCACGGGACCCTGGTAGTGGCGGGCTGCACAGGCTCCTGGGAGGGGAGGTGCAGATAGTGACCTGTGCTCGCACACAGGCTTCTTGGTGGCGGCAGCAGCGGCCTTAGCGTCTCATGCCCATCTCTGGGGTCCGCACTGATAGCCGCGGCTCGCGCCCGTCTCTGGAGCTCTTTAAGCAGCGCTCTTAATCCCCTCTCCCCGTGCACCAAGAAACAAAGAGGGAAGAGAAAGTCTCTTCGGCAGGTCCAGACTTTTTCCTGGACTCCCTCCCAGCTAGCCGTGGTGCACTAACCCCTTCAGGCTGTGTTCACGCCGCCAACCCCAGTCCTCTCCCTGGGATCTGACCGAAGCCCGAGCCTCAGCTCCCAGCCCCCGCCTGCCCCGCTGGGTGAGCAGACAAGCCTCTCGGGCTGGTGAGTGCTGGTCGGCACTGATCCTCTGTGAGGGAGTCTCTCCGCCTTGCCTTCCACACCCCTGTTACTGCGCTCTCCTCCGCGGCTCCAAAGCTTCCCCCCTCCGCCACCCGCAGTCTCCTCCTGCGAAGGGGCTTCCTAGTGTGTGGAAACCTTTCCTCCTTCACAGCTCCCTCCCACTGGTGCAGGTCCCATCCCTATTCTTTTGTCTCTGTTTATTCTTTTTTCTTTTGCCCTACCCAGGTACGTGGGGAGTTTCTTGCCTTTTGGGAGGTCTGAGGTCTTCTGCCAGCGTTCAGTGGGTGTTCTGTAGGAGTTGTTCCACGTGTAGATGTATTTCTGATGTATCTGTGGGGAGGAAGGTGCTCTCCACGTCTTACTCTTCCACCATCTTCCCAGCTCCTCAAGAAATTAAATTTTCAATAAAAAAATCTTCCCACAAAGAAAATTCCAGGCCCAGATGATTTCATTAAACTCAGGAACAGCCAGATTGAAGAGATGCATAGGGCAAGGTACAGGGAAGGGGTATGGAGCTTCCATGCCCTGTTGGGGCACACCAGCCTCTCAGCAACTCCGCGTGTTCATCAACTCTCTAGTAGCATTTTAAATCAGATCACAGGCAAGAACTGGAAATACAATATTATTTTGTATTGTTGATTGAAAAGAAATTCATATGCCTTTTCTCTGGCATGTATTTAAAGTAGGCAAAGCAGGGATTTAAGACTTGTGTTTTTTCCTGGGGAAGAACCAGCTCATTTCTGCAATGCTATAGACAGTAGGTATGGACTAAATACTTTTTCTCAGAAAGTGTCTCTGTATCCATACAAACCCTTCTGTAAGTAAGAACAAAATGAAAACCTCAGAATTAGGACTATAAAGCATGGAAGAGTGAGTGATCTTTTCCTGAGTCTGTGGGTAAGAATTTCATGAACCATATGAAAACAATTGTACATGTTAAACTTATGTAAATAATTTTACTGTTTTTTTCAGCACGTAAAGAAAGTCAAACGTGATTTGGGTTTTGGCATAATTGATTCTAAAGCCTTCCCTCCTGCAAGTTCGGTTACTTGGCATGTTCAGAGCCTTCTTGAGGCTTCTCCTAGAATGTGCTAGGACATCCATGCCATCAGTAGAGAGAATGGGCTTGTCTTCCCTTTTTCTGTGCCTGGAGGATGTTCTCTACTCAGTCTAATTCCTTTCTGTACTGTCTGTCTCTCTATAGTAGAAGTACACAGGGTGATCCATCAAAGTGAGGGTGAAAATTAGAACTATTTAGTTTTATTTCATCCTTTATATAAGAGGCAGGACAGGACAGATTTTTCATGCTATTTAAGATAGTGTTTTCTGTGTTAAAAGTATTTCCCAACCATTCTGATTCTTGAGTTTTGGTAAGGCACAAATAGCTTAGGCTCTATTTTGCACTAAAAACCTGAAAAAAGTATATACTTTGCAAAGGATACTACTCAGAACATGAATTCACCATTAATTTTTGTTAACATTTTCTCATTGATTATCTTCATTTTTCCTTGTTATCTATTTACAAATATATAAAGTTAGTTATATAATAGATACTGTTTTTTAGGTCCTTTTAATTTGCCATGCACCATGCTAAGCACTTTATGCACTGATACACCATTTGATTCTTACAAACATCTCTGAAAATTTGGATATTATCCCTACTTTATAGTTGCAGAAACTGAGGTTGGATAAGTTAAAGAGCTTTCCCAAAGTCCCACTGCTAGGATGTACCTTGACTGGGATTCAAATCCATTTCTGAATTATGACCAAGCCTATTCTCTTAAATACTGTCTTTCTTTCTCTTGCTAAATTAAATCCCTTGCAAGATCAGGAACCCTTTTATAATTTGAAGAGTAATTCCCATGAGCCACAGATCCTGATTTTTGTGTTGGACTTTCTGGAATTGTAACACATATATTTATTCTCTACATATAAAATTAAACAAACTTGGATTTTGGAAGCAACTATGTTAGTAATAGAGTGCAAAGCTACATCACTGGATTTTCTGCTTGGGAAAAATTTGGAAAGGAAAAAAAATCGAAGACTTTCCATCTAACACATGAAAAGTAAAGTAATAATGTTAATTTTTTACTTAATATAAAAAAAATATCTAGAGGAGGCTCTCATTTTATTCCTAGAGAAGCAGGTAATCTGTTTACATATAAGGCTTTTGCCAGAGTTAAGCTAAAAGTAATTAAGTTACTGAAATAATTGAAGCAGTTATTGCTAGGTTTAAGATCCTTTTTATGATTAATTAATAATAATCCCACATGTTAGTGATATGTTTGCAAGATGCTTCCACATTTTGGGGGTTTTTATTTTAATTTATATTTGCTCCACCACCAGCCTGAAATTAGGCAGTGCAGCAACTCCAGTTCTTGTTTTATGGGTGACAAAAACTACGGCATTTTGGCTGAGTAACAAATCAAGTTGGAGACGGAACTGAGAGTAGAAGTATCTTCCCACCATACTTCCGTGCCTCATAAGAAAATAAAGGAAAAGTCTCACACTAGAATTTTCTCCCTAAGGAGTTGATGGCGTATTTAAATTCTTCCTAGTAAAGGTTATATCATCTGTGAAAATTATTTATTTGATTAAAAACTATGAGAAAGGGGCTTCCCTGGTGGCGCAGTGGTTGCGCGTCTGCCTGCCGATGCAGGGGAACCGGGTTCGCGCCCCGGTCTGGGAGGATCCCACATGCCGCGGGGCGGCTGGGCGCGTGAGCCGTGGCCGCTGAGCCTGCGCGTCCGGAGCCTGTGCTCCGCAACGGGAGAGGCCACAGCAGGGGGAGGCCCGCATACCACACACACAAAAAAAAACTATGAGAAAAATGACTGGATGTGTATGAGGGGAGGGTGTACGTTACGTGGTTGGGTAGATAATGTAGTATTATGCATATGCACACGTATCTTTATTTACCTAAAATGTTTTTCTGCTGCATGGCTCTATTTTTCTGACCCCATTATTCACCATTAAATGTTCAGAGGCCTCTGAATCTTTGTTTTAAAGACACTAAAGCAACAAAGGTGGAAAGTATATTCCCTAAAAGATAAAGTGGATGTAGTTTAGTTTGGGTAATATTTTTGCTTTCGTGCAGCAACAATTAGCAAACGCTAAATTGCACTCAATTATCGACTCCTTAGAACACCTGTGTGTTCTTCCTAAAGGTGGAAAGAATATTTTACTAGCCACATTCTCTAGTTATGACATTCAAAAACTAAGGATGGTAGATAAAAATGACTTACTGGTTTCTCATGAGGTGTCATAAGTCAGCTTGAGATTTATATTCCTTATTAACCATTCAGTAACCGTTTTAAAAATTAAAAAGAAGATTAAAATACTGAGGATTTTAAAACCCTTATTTTTTAACTTGGAAAAAGAAATTGTCTAGTTAAAAATATAAGTAACAAATTAAGAGAAGAATGAAAATAATTGTAAACAAATTATTGAAAAGAAGTTCAAAATAAAATTATTCTAAAAGTAAACAAATTTATTTTGCAACTATTCTATATTGAGCAAAGAATATGGATGAGTAATACACATGGAAGCAGTTGTAAGCCAGAAATTCAAATTCTGTAGAAAGTGATTTGGTAAGTCATTAATGCAACCTTTCTAAAACTTTTCTGACTTCTGCTTTCCTCTGCTAAAGTTATTGATGTCATTCTATGTCTTGATTTATGAACACAGTGATAAATGTGAATGCTTAGCTCTGTTGTTTTATGTAAAAATGTTTACAGGTTTTTGCTTTTACAGATCATGAATCCCTGAATTCTTATTTAGCATATGGGCATTTTCCAGTAGACTATTATAACCTTGAATGTTGTTTAATTAACATATTTTTTTCTTAGGTTCTCAGAAAATGTAATATGTGACTTCTGGTTACTATGCTATCAATCAGTTATTAGTATCAAACTTGTTTTCATAAATGTTCAAGAAGAAAAGTTTAATAAGCAAAAAGACATTGGTAAGATTCCTTTAAAAATGTACTCTTTCTAACAGAAGACTGAAAATTGTAATGGTTGTTCCTGTACCTCAACATTCTTTGTTATGAAAATCAACTCAACAGATATACATTGTTATAACATTTTCAATTTAATTATTTATATATAAGTATGAAAATCTTTGACCATCAGTGTCACATCTATGAAGTCAAATATTTGTTATAAAACATATCTTCTGCCTCAAAGCTGTCATTTAACATCTCTACCTTTATTTAGTTTTTTTTTTTTTTATTTTTATTTTTTTGTGGTATGCGGGCCTCCCTCTGCTGTGGCCTCTCTCCCGTTGCGGAGCACAGGCTCCGGACGCGCAGGTCCAGTGGCCATGGCTCACGGGCCCAGCCGCTCCGCGGCATGTGGGATCCTCCCAGACCGAGGCGCGAACACGGTTCCCCTGTATCGGCAGGCGGACGCGCAACCACTGCGCCACCAGGGAAGCCCCTATTTAGTTATTTTTTAACCGAGGGGAAATCTGTGTCTTATACACCTGGGACTGTTAAAATTCTTTGTTTAAATTGGCATTTTTCTGAGTATGGACTGATCTCTCTGCACAGGAATTTATAGAGGAGAAACTGCTGGTAGCTTTGAGAGTTAGACCAATCCCTTCCTCACATGTGGAAATAAGAAAATAATCCTTAGCTTTGGGTAAAATGTTTAAAAGTTATAATGGCTTTCCAGTCAGAAGGTCTTTTGCCTCTGTCATTCCTAAAATTTAATGTCTATTCCTTTGTTTAATACATATATTTTTAGTTTGCTTCTAGTTTTACCAGAACATTCATAAGCACTCTGATGGTTGGGCTATCTAAATGGAGATCTAAAATTGCACTTGTAAGGAAGTAAAAAGTTACTTAAAATTAAGTACAATATATTGCTTCAATCAAAAGCAAAACCTATCACTGTTTGTTTTTGCAACTTCTTTTCAACATTGAGTAAAAACAGAAAACCCTTGTCTATTATTTAGAAAAGTGTAGCTTACCTTGTTACCTGTTTAATCTTTTCCATAATAGAATCATAGGAAGTACCGAGTTAGCAGGTAAGTGCCAGTGAGAGATGAAAATGTAATAAGGCCTTTGGAATTATGATGCCAGTTATATATGAAAAACTAAATAATTTGAAGTTTTGATATTTTTGATTGCTGTGACATGGTCATACTGAACTGATTTTAGAATATCTGGCATTATATTGTTTGTCCTCCAAGGTAAAAATTATTTTAAGTTTAAAATTCAGTATTAGCATTTCCATTAGCAAAAAGCACACAGTACTAATCATTGTAGTAATTATTGGAGTAGACACCCAGGTTTGCGAAATTACCTATCCTGAAAAGAAGAGAAATAACCTCCAAATTTTATGATGATCATTGTGAGAGAAAGTTATATTATAAAATCGTTTTATAGTGCCTTCCTATATCTTTTTTCCAAACTGTACTGAAATCAATTATTATCATCTTTGTTAATGTTCTTTTAGTAGCACAATAAAATAGTAATCCTTCAGGTATTTGAAGAGTGTGTACTTTTAATGGATATTTTTCTTATAATTTTTCTTAGTCATGGTTACAAAAGCCATAAAGTTCACAGTTATTGGTATATGGGTCTAGTTAGTAGAGCCTGAACCTCGAAGAGCAATGGGAAGATGCAGCAATTACAGCCTCTTTAAGATTTAATAGCTAAGATCGAATGTGGAATCAGTATGTTAAAATGAGAAAAATCCTTGTTCGACTTTATAGACAAGATATTACTGCACAGATTTTGCTGAAGCTTTATGTTCACTGAGTCCCTCTAAAGACTTGTATTGTCTTTATAGAGCTTGAACAGTTGGCCTCAATATCTCATTATTTAGATTAAGCATTTGCAAATTTGTACAAGCTCTCTGTTTATTGATAAGTGATAATCTCATGTTTTGCATTGTTTCTGTGACATACAGACTACAAAATATAAGTCCTTTATATTTCTATGAAAGGTACTCAGGGATTAGAGTTACAGAAAAATACATACTTTCTTGACATTTATGAGTATATCTAAAAGCAGTATTGCTAAATACTAAATTTGGTGAAGATCACTCAGTCATGCACCAATGTGAGTTTTCGTTAAATTTTAATCATGTGCCAAGGTTTCTAAGACACAAAAAGGAAACCAGAAATCAGGAGGATGTTTAAAAACATTAAATACACTGCTATGGTTTGCATCCTTGTGGTTTTTTTCCTACTATCCTGATAGTTCTTTAAGGTTCTGTCATTTTCAATCAACAGAGAGTACATGTGATCAGTATATCTGATAAACTTGTCAATGCCTCTTTAAAGCAGGATTCCCCAACCTATTCAATTCAGATCCCCGTGCTTCATTTCAAGTATCATCTTGATAAGACAGAGCTATGTCACAGGCATCTGTGTATAGCCAGCTCAGTCTACAACTAATTTGTGCAGGAAAAAATTAAATCAGGAGGTAAATTATTTCATGATTGCTCATTCCCAACAGAGTTGGGCATCATTCTGAAGAAAATATCAAATAATTGGTTTCAGGCCGTGTCAGACACATGCAATTCCCTTCTCTAATGGCTGTGTGTGGTAGCACCAGGCCTCAGGGGTCAGCAAAGAACTGGAAATAGCTTAGTGCCAGGCACGGCAATAGAGAGACGGAGCACATAGGAAATGAAGTGGCAATAAGTGCAATCCATAGGGGAAATGTGCTTCACTTGGAGTTTAATATATCGGTTCAGAATCTGGCAGGAAGCCATGCAACAATTGTTTACCTTTTTGTCAGCATCTGCATCTGTTCTGTTTTGTAAACAGCACTTAACTCTCAGTCGGTAAATGCTGAAATCAATAACAACTGTTAAGGGATTCCCCCCCCCCTTTTTTTTATATTCTATAACAAATGCACACTACAAACAATGTTTGCCTTAGATTAACAAGGAACAGAGATTAACAGGGTCAAAGGGATTTCGTTGGGAACATTTTATGGCTTCTTGGGTTTACAGTAATTATATCTGTGTGATTTGAATGTTATTTTGTAACCTATCCAAATTAAACTGTTAAAAAAATGCTAGCAAGCAGTAATGAAGATGATTTTTTATAATTATCTTAAGTACTGTGTATAGAAAACTGCTGGCACTGTTTGTAATAATTTAGTTCTGTGCAATATTGTGTATTACAGCTGCTATGCACAAATATTAAGTTGCCTTTTGCAGTTTTAGGAAATTAGTGATTATAACCATCAGTACTAATTATTTTAAACATACAGTTATTAAAAAAAAAATTACACACCACAGTGAGACATTAAAAAGGTTCAATCTGTGACTAGTGCCTATAAAACTAAATATGTCATTAGTAAATGCAAAAAAAAGGAAAACACTACTTGTAAGTTCACTGTCTTCAGGGACTGAGTAGATGAATGCTGTCAAATGCAGGATTGTTACAATAGTTATGGCATCACTTAAAAGTGAATATCACCAAGATCAGAGGAACACATTATTGCCAATGGGATTTATGCCTGCCTATCTCCACTCACTACTTAAAAATTTTACTCCTTAAAATTTCCCCATACACAATTGCTTAGTTGCCTTGTTTTCACTTTATTTAACTACTTCATATCTGATTTAAACCATACCTAATTTTTTCTTCCGTTTTTACTTATATAATAAACATTAAATCTTAGGCCTTCCCATTAATTTTTGTCAAATGTATGACTTTTTTGAATCTTTCACTGGATTACCATAAGCCACAAATAAAAATTTGGAATTATTTGATCAGGTCACCTAGTCAAGATGTCTTTTCAAAATTTTATGTCTAAGTGTTTGGTGTGAATATTTCAATTTCCTTGACAGTTATTTTGCTACTTATCTAAATTGTTTTGGCCAACATTTTTTGAAAGTTTTTAAATTAAATATTTTTAATTAAATAGATTTAATTAGAAATAAGAATTTGGAAACTTGAACAAGAATATCTTTCATACTTTTATCAATACTGGAAAGTACTTTGGCTTCATTTCTTCACTTCATATTAATTTGGAAACTTGAACAAGAATATCTTTCATACTTTTATCAATACTGGAAAGTACTTTGGCTTCATTTTCTTCACTTCATATTATTTGTTTATTTGGCATTCTGTCTGTCACCTGTGTAAGAAATTAATTAATATACGGTAATATACATACAACCACAAGTTATATGTGACTGTATAATATAAATTCATTTTTATCACCTAGAATATCTAGATTTTTATTTTTCATTATCCTCAGAATCACAGTCCAGATTTCATAAATTTGCACTTCAAGATGTTTATTTGAATGAAGACATGTGTTTAGGCTTAGAAACTAGAGAAGAGTTGCCTTCTATAAGTGTACATTCTGTCCAGAGATAGAGAACCTACTTTATTAATCCATCCCGTTATGATATTTATATGATTCAGTAAAAATGAACTAACACTTAACACTGCTGCATGCTCTGATCTATGAATATAAAGAAAAAAATTTTTTGATAGAAATTTTCATCTCCAGATTAGAATCTGCCATTGAAAACCATAGATGATGTTTAGACATAATTTAGAAGTCAACTGTCACCTTTTCTAATTCCTTCCTTTATGAAGGGAAAATTGTCACATGGTTCCATATCTCTCTTATATTTAAGGAATATAAAAGTGAAAGACTTTAGCTTCTATTGTTTGTGCTTTGTGTCTTTAACATCTACTTGATAGGAATTACTTTCTCACTTTTGCCATTTCATGTTAAATATTTTATATCACATCCTACTCAGTTAGTATGAAAGTTTAAAAAGATTATGATTGAAATTTTCATACCAAAGGTCAAAATGTTCAAAGTTTTATTGTTCCTAAAATAATCAAAGTGGCTATCTTGCATTTATGTTAGCATTAAAGTTAACTGTCTCTAGCAGAGTTTGAAAAATTGTAGTGGTTATTATGTTCTGCTGGAATATGTAAGGCACTCATGGGGGGATGGGTATTGTCTATGAATCATTAGCTACTTAAAAAAAATTGATTGTTAAAGGTAGCCCTTTGTTGTATTAGATGAAGGCAATAATCATTATTCTCTAAGCAAAGGGAAAATTAAGTGCTAATTAACAAGTTATGAAGTGCACAATAGTAGTTAGAGAATAAGCAGCATTTTCCCACTGGTAGCAAATGGTATCTGGGAACAATAAGAGTCAATAAATTGATTGCTGATAACTAATTGTATTTTTCAAATTCCCCAAAGTAATGTTAAATGTCATGAGGTTACTCAACACCATAGCAAAGTTTCTGTATTGAAATCTTAACTTGTAATAAAATTTGAATATTGTGCTTTTAAAATTATTATTTTAGAATTTATCCTATACATGATTATTTACTTACAGGTAGTATGTTTATTGTTAATTTGATGTTTTCTTTTAAGAACTTGAAGTCTCTATTCAGTTATAGTTTTATTTCCTTGTTTATTATGTAAGATAAGTCTTCGGGAAAAAAAGATATGTGGCCTTCTTTATATTAATTTTAAAATAGTTTGATATTAGCTTGCATAGTCATCAAACAAGAATTGCTAAGTTATCTATGTTAGCAGTTTGAAGCATCTCATCTTTATTGATGATGTGGTAGAGTTGACATATTTTATGTTCTTAGCTATTATGCCATAACTTAGGTTTGATCTTGAAAATTGGCTTTTAAGGTATTTTAATTCAGTATCTCCATGAGATAAAGGATTGAATACTGAGGTTAACTTTTTGATATCACATAGACATAATTCTAAATGTTAACTTTGAGTTTTAATAAATATAAGAGAATTCTAAAAAGGTAGCCTCTGTTAATATAATTTTTGATTTCTCAGGGAAAGAACAGATTCGTACTTTTGTTTTTTCAATAGTTAGAATTTATACACACAAAGATAAAATCTGGTCTCCATATTGAATCACTCACAAAAATAAGATTGCTCATCTAATATCACTTTGGAATCACTCATGCCACTTTGTGATAAAAACAAAGGGGCACAGCTGCTTCCCCAATTTATCACAAGCCTTTTGGAGCCTTCTAGCCTCCAAGTGAATTCCAAACATATAAGTCTCACTTTGGCAAGCTGAGAATCTTGGCTCTCCAAACAACTGTAAATGGCTGCTTTCCTATCCTCTGGCTTGGTATGAGTGAAAGCAAACTCAGATGATGATTAAAGAGAGGGACTTTACAACTTTCACTCCAGCTTATTGTCCATTGTCCCTCTACACATTTGAGATGAGGACCACAGGAAAACCCTTAGCCATGTGGGAAATTCCCATTTATTGCTCAAATTTACCTATTTTCTGTTACTTGTAACCAAAACCTTGGGAGAAATATGATCTTATCAATAAATGCCTTATTTAAGTTATATTAAGGGCTCTGATAATACTCTTTTTATATCATTTGTTAAAAGCAGAATGATTCATAAGCTGATCTAATTGAGGATCTTTCTCCCTTAGGTCCCTTTGAATTTTAGGTACATGTTTGATGATCATAATCCTTGCAGTCTAGAATCACAGGCATCTTCCACAGCATGTCCTTGCAGTGCCCTACCACTTTGGACTAATGGTGAGGAAGTCTGGCTCTGAGATATCTAACTCCCTGGAAGATGCCAAAGGTTGCAAAAGGCAGAGTGGACTATTCCTCATTAGGAAGATACCCATATTGGCTTCTCAAGTGTCAGGGCTTTCCTACAGAACCCTTAGGAGAAATCAGAGAGGTTCTTGAATTGGTCTTCTCTAGAGACAACCAAGAAGGGGAAGAGGAATGCTTACGGCATTAGCAAGAGCTTAGAAGAGGGAATGAGCTTGTCACAGAATGGAGAAGCCGTGTGGGTGCTGTGGAAGAGGTGGAGCAGAGGTGAGAGACTCCCATTAACAAGCTTAGAACAAGGTGAGAACATGCATCCTCATTCACAGGGCAGTGGGGTCTCACGAGGGGCCTTCCCAGTGAAAGAAGAAAGCTAAGTTCCTGCCTTCATGAGAGGGGAGGTAGGACCAGAGGAGAGGTGACTCCACAGCCAAAAGGAAGACCAGAGCATTTCTGGCCTAGATTTACATTGTGGGAACGGGAAGAAAGAGAAAACCCGAGATTTTGAAAATATATTAAAGTACTTTTACTTTTTGCTCAGTCTTTAGTGTGCCTTTAAACATGTTAAAGCTATGCTAAATTATATATTTCATAAACATTTGAATCTGAATTTTTTTTCTAGGTCATAATTATAGATTTTGTGATATCAAATATTTAAGATAGGAAATAAGATGAAAATGTTTTTATTACTTAGGTAATCTTTCAGAGTAATAAATTTTCATTATTAAAAAAAATTAAAACCTCAGATATATGTTAAGGAGAAATTTAAGAACTCATTTCCTTCCCCCAAATCCTGATTCCACAGAATCACCTCTCTTATTCTTATACTTTGTTGAATATTGTAGAATTTTTTGTATGCACATATAAGAATTAACATACAAATTTGTATTTTTTAATGAGATCAAACTAGACCTACTATTTTGCAATGTGCTTTTTTCCAATTAATATTTCATGATCTCCTCCCATGTCAATGCAATCTGTTCTGACATTCTTTTCAGTAGCACCATGATATTCCATTATATAGATGCAGCATAATTTATTTGCATGTGGCTAAATTTAATCGTATTAGATTGTTGACTCACTGGATTTAGAAACGTCTTAATTTTTGCCTTCCAAAAGCAGTACATGCCCACTATTTCATAAATACACATGTAAATGTGTGTGTATGTACATATTTGAAGAATATAAAGTAAAAAGTGTTAGGTCTCTTTCACCCTCTCTACCCTTAATCCTACCATCCTAAAGTGATCCCTGTTAACAGCTCGGTGTGTACCCTTCTACACTTACACACCTGCCTGTACTGTGTATGTACATTCTACAAATTCCTCTGCAAATTTTTTTTTTTTACTATGTCATGGACCTCTTTTGTATGAATTTGTATGAAATGCATTATTCTTTTTATAAGCTGCAAGCTATCGTATGATTATTTGATTATTTAATTATTTAATTAACTAGCTCCTGTTGACAGGTGTTAGGGTTTCTCCCAGTTTCTTTTCTTTGTATGCTTCTGTGTATATCTTTGAAAGCTTTGTTCCTAGAAGAGTTATTCCTGGGCCAAAGAATAAGCTAATTTAAGTTTTGATGCGTAAATTCACATTGCCCTCCAAAACCAATATAGTCAGCTGGTTTTTTGTTTTTTTTTTTTTAACAACTTTATTGGAGTATAACTGTTTTACAATGGTGTGTTAGTTTCTGCTTTACAACAAAGTGAATCAGTTATACGTATACATATGTTCCCATATCTCCTCCCTCTTGCGTCACCCTCCCTCCCACCCTGCCTATAGTCAGTTGGTTTTAACTACACAGATTCAGAATCATGAACACCTAGATTGATGCATGTTTTCATTTAGACATCAATTCATTAATTATGATTTTGTGTGTGTGTTAAAATTCCTGTGCTTGGCTGCCTCCTTCTGGATTATCAAGGCTATTGCTGTCTTGTCAGCTATCTTCTCACAGCTGCAAAAAAACAAAAAAGGCCTGGGGGTGAGGGCAGGGCACTTAATGCTCGATGCCTTATAGCTGTTAGGAGCTTTGGAGCCAGACTTGCTTTGCACTCCAGTTTTGCCACTTGGCATCTTTGTGGCCTTGGATAGGTTGCTTATCTTTTGTGAGTATCAGTCATTTAATCTCTAAGATGGAGATGATAATAACAAGACCTACCTCATAGTGTCTGAGTATTAATATAGATATTATACATAGTGTCTGGCACAAACTAAGTGCTTTGTTATTATCATGATTTAAAACATATGTAGCAATAATCTGACAGAGTGACTTGCCATCGTATGTTAATATGGTGTTCCTAAACACCAATATATGACAAAAGGCTGCATGTTTGTTATTTTTAAATCAATTTCTCATTGAATACTTCATTTTATCTTTAAATATGCTTCATATAATGACATCTGGAAGGGCTATACTAATGCTTTTCAGTTTAGAAATGAATGAACAATAGTAATGAAATAAGACTAAATTAAAATAATAGATATATCTGGATATCTCCTTTGTTTATCATCTTGACTCTGACTGTCACTATGTGTGAATGACTACCTGATCTAGATCCAGCACTGATCCCCCCCCAGAGCTCTGTACTTGTAGAGCTTAACGTCTGTTCATCAGGTCCCTCGGATATGCCACAGGCACTCCACACACAGCGTGGACACACCCGACCTCCTCGTCATTCTCCCCTTCTACCCCCTCCCCCGCCATCAAAAGAATTGCCAAGATTCTATATTTTGCCTCACTACCTAAATATTTTCAAGTCTATCTCTCCCTCTCCATTTCTGTCATCAAGGAACAATTTAGACCTTTATCATCTCTCATTTGGACTGTTAAAATAGTTTTGTTTCGCTTTTTAATTGGATTTCTTACCCTTATTCTTATTTTCCTCTAAAACATCTGCCAAGCACTTGCCACTCCCCTGTTTAAAGCTCTTCAGTGGCTCCTCATCACTGTCAGGAATAAACCCCCAGCTACTTAGTATTGGAAAGCAAGCCTTCCTTGACCTGGCACCTGCCTCCTTCAGCCTCATCTCATGACTCTCTTTACCTCATATTTTTCACTCTCTAGTTACACTGAACTGACAGAAACCCCTGCTCAGGCTCTGTGGCCTCCCATCTCCTACCCTCTTCCTCCCCTTCTTTGCCTAATTCCCATTGATCCTTTATGACGGCTCATGTGTGATTTCTTCCAGGAAGTTTTCTCTGGGCTAGAGCCCCTAATCCATGCTCCCACAGCATCTCCATATGCCTTCCTCAAAGCTCTTAGCATATTCTATTAAAATATCTAATTAGGGGTCTGTCTCCCCATATGGATACTAAGCACCTCAAGGGCAAGTATTATTTATTTTCCCCAGCACCCAATCCACTGCCTAACATGAGATAGGAGTTCAATGAATATTTTTTTAACCAAATCATTTTCTTGAAATAAATCAGTATCTAGAGGTATATTGTAGTAGCCAACTAATCAACTTATTATTTGAGCCCCTACTATTTAAGAAATGTTGTGCTAGGATTAATGGGAATTCCAAAAGGCATAACACCCTTACTTCCCATCTATATTGAGAAATCAAATATGAATACATGAAAAGCTGCTTGGGAGTTATGCAGACAAGCAGTTGCAGAGTTCTGAGAAAGTGATTCCAGCTGGTGGGGGTCGCTTTTGACTTCTGTCCAGGATGAACACGATGAAATGGAAGTGTGTTGGTTACAGAGTAGGCAGGATCTGGAGATTCAGGAAGACAGTGTTCACTTCCTGGTGCTTTCCTGTAATGCAAAGTAGGGAATGTATACAGAACGGAGGATTTATCTGGAAGGCACAACAGAAAGAAACCTGGGCCTTGTTTCTCAGTCCTCCTGGCTTCTCCCATCTCATCACTTAACCCAGAGATTTCTGACAAGATGCCTTATTCTGTAGTTCAGTCCTGCTCTCTGCTACACACCCACACCCCCAGCTCAACTCTGAAACTATCAATAATATTTGTTTTGAGAAAAACTACTTTCCTCCAAGTAATTTTTTTTCAGAAGTTTGAAATCAATTTAAAGCCTAAATTATATTTGGTGTCTTCAAGTGCCTTTCAAACCAACTGAACACATCTCGGTACTCAGTAGAGCATAGGTTCTTCTGTCTCGATGCAGAAAGAATTCAGCGAGAGGCAGAGAGACAGGTAAGGGAAGAGTTTATTAGTATAGGACCCTTGTGAGAGATACAAGTGGGCGGACAAGGGAGTGCCGCACTAAGAACTTAGCGGGGTACAGATTTATAATCAAAGGAAAAGTGGGGAGAGGAGAAGACCAGCTTCTTCCTCATTCTTGAGTAGACGTCATGCTTCCATCATCAGCTCCTCCTCCACATCATGTGGGGGAGTTTTCTTGTCCCTACCTGGTCAAACTGGGATTGTCGTGGCACAATGGAAATGAGCAAAAAGGCAGTAACATATACTAAAGTATGGTAAATCATCTTAGGTTTCAGTGTAATGGCACTTTTCCCTATGTTTTTGTTATTAGTGTGCTCAGAGAAGCGTGTCCTAGGAATTATTAACTTACCTTACTGGTCAGGATGTGGGTCTCAGTCCATTGTTTTATTGTTTGGAGGCATGTCTCATGCTTCTGTTGCATGGTTCTGTGGCTAAGCAAACCTGCTTTCTTGAGCGATCATTGACTTACAGGGCTCTCGCATACTTTTTCCTTTACTTATGAGCCCTTACTGGGATTAACTATTTAATCACCTACTTTGTCCCTTTACTCTGTCCCTATTACCTTCAAATCTAGGAGATGAAAAAGACTAACCTCCAAAGCAATATAAGAGGAAAAAAATCTTATCATGTCAAATTAATCACCAAGTAATTTGTGTAAAACTTTAAGTATATAAGAAATTCAGAGAAGGGAGGTTTTAGTGTAAGAAAGAGCAAGCTAGAAACACTATTTGGACTTGATTTTGGCCCTGAAGGGTATGTAGACCTTGTGTAGGCAGAGGTTAAGGGAAAGAGCTTCCCTTGCAGTTCAGACAGCAACGTGGTGATTTACTGTGACTTGTTGGAGGCCATGAAGAGACCTGTGACTGACACATAGGAACTAGTCTATTAGATTACTGGTGAAATCATTAGCCAGGACTCTGAGCTTGTGGGTGTTCTCCCATTGTTCTTCCATTCCTCCTCTCTGCTTCATATGCAAAAAGAGGGGGGGGGCACTGATTAAAGAAGAATGTGGTAGTTCACACGATAGAAGAAAGCGCTAAACAATTAAACCTCTGGAAGGACAGAAAGTGGAGGATTTCTGGAGACCTGAGCAAATGGAACTTAGCTTTCAAGCTGTATTTCATCACTTATCTTGGTTTCTCCCCATGTGATGACTTCATTCTCAGAACAGTTTCTCCACTCCATAAAGTAGGTGATCCTTGGCAGCTAACTTCTTGCTTACATCCTAACAACTCCCTGGTACCTCTGTTCAAAATGTCTCAGAGAAGGCCTCTGAACAGGCAAGGGATCAACTCGTTACTAGAAGGGGGAAAGGGTGCTGGGCAGACAAAAACTAAAGTGTCAAATCAATGACTGAATGCATGATGTGATACTAGCATAAGGGCAGATTACATACAGAGTCTTGAAAACTTGTCTTTGATGTTTAAGTTATACATGGTTGTTGTTAAACGTTTTTGAGCAGAGAAGTAACTTGAGAGAAGTGTTTAAGAAATAGAACTTGTCCAGTGATGTGTAAGATTACCTGAATGCGAGGAGAATATAAGGAAACTACCTAGAGGACTATTTTCTCTCAGATCTGAGTGTGAATTTTGATGAGAGTTTATCCTGAAGTAAAGCCTTAAACATTGAAAACAGGATGGCTAGGTGGGAGTACAAAAAAAAAAAAAAAGGGAGAGAGAGAGAGGCGATAGAGTAATGGTTCTCAGAGTGTGATTTCTAAATCAGCAGCCTCAGCATCACCTGGAGCATGTTAAAAATATAAATTCTCTGGCTCCACCCCAGACTCACTGAATCAGGAGCTTTGGCGGCAGCCTGGCAATCTGTGTGTTAACAGCTCTCCAGGTAATTCTGATGCCTGCTATAGTTTGATCCTAAGGTAGCAAGCACATTTAAAAAGCTACTTATGAGCTTTGTGACCTTGAGCAGTTTATTTAACCTCTTCATACTTTCAAGGCAAGTGCTAATGTTAGTGCTTTCCTCACAGAGTTTAGAGGATTAGCATAAATGTATGGAAGAATGCTTACAACAGTATCTGGCACAAAGTAAGCATTGTATCATTATTTTCTATTATCATTTGTAGCACTTGGTGTTTGAAAGAAAGATACACATAAAAGATGATTCTCAGTGCTGGGTAAAGTTTACATTGTCTCTTGTTGATGGACCAAAATTGTCCATATTATTCTTACATGGATCTTACTGAGTCAAGCTGTTCCTAGAAATCACCTCCTGACTCCCATAGTACTTTGTTTTTCCACTGAAATTTAGTGTCATTGCTATTTTTCTTAAAGAGTACTTTCACATTTGTCCCTCAAGGATAAGTAACTCACTTTCTCTGAGCGTCTTTCCTCATTATGGTTTCGGTGAAGATGAGAAATAACGTATGTATGGTTTTTACCATATATTATATGTTCAGTAAATGCTAGCTGTTGATTACCCTTATCTCCATTTCATCTTGCCGCTCCTTTTTAAACATTGTTTCTCCCTTTCTTTGTCACCTTGTCTGTGACTGTTTCTCTTTCACATTCTTCCTTCTCTTCTATGGCAGAGGTTTTCTGTTCCATAAAGAGATAGTATTTTAGGCTTTACAGGCCATCCAGTCTCTGTCTTTACTACTCAACTCTGCCATTGTGGCACAGAGCAGCCAGGGACAGTATGCAAGTGAATCCGCGAGGCTTTTTTCTAATGAAACTTTGTGCACATCGAAACTTGAATTTCATATAGTTTTCATACGTCATGAAATATTCTCCTTTTAAAAAATTTTCCCACCCATTTACAAAAAGAAAAGCCAGACTATACCATAGCTCACAGAGCATACCAAGACAGGCTGTGGGCCAGATTTATCCTACAAACTATAAAGCCCCAATCCCTGTTAGAGGGGACTGTCCCCCCGACTAATCTCTCACTGCCTTTCCCTCTTTCTTCCTTTCCATCTACTATTTTTTTTTTAATTCAAGTATAGTTGATTTACAATGTTGTGTTAGTTCCAGGTGTACAGCAAGGTGATTCAGCAATATATACATAGCTACATGTGTATATATAGCTGAACATATATGTGTGTGTATATATATTCTTTTTCAGATTCTTTTCCATTATAGGTTATTACAAGATATTGAATATAGTTCCCTGTGCTATACAGTAGGTCCTTGTTGTTTATCTATTAGTAGTGTGTGTCTTTTAATCCCAAACTCCTAACTTATTCCCCCCTTCCCCTTCGGTAACCAAAAGTTTGTTTTCTACATCTGTGAGTCTATTTCTGTTTTGTAAATAAGTTCATTTGTATCATTTTTTTTTAGATTCCACATATAAGTGATATTATATGATATTTGTCTTTCTCTGTCTGACTTACTTCACTTAGTGTGATAAGCTCTAAGTGCATCCATGTTGCTGCAAATGGCATTGTATCATCCTTTTTTATGGCTGAGTAACATTCCATTGTATATATGTACCCCATCTTCTTTATCATTCATCTGTTGATGGACATTTAGGTTAGTTCCATGTCTTGGCTATTGTAAATAGAGCTGCAATGAACATTGGGGTGCACGTTATCTTTTCATACTAGAATTTTCATCTTTTCCAAATATACACCCAGGAGTGGGACTGCTGGATCATATGGTAACTATTTTTTTTTTTTTTTAAAGGAACCTCCATACTATTCTCCGTAGTGGCTGCACCAATTTACACTCCCACCAACAGTGTAGGAGGGTTCCCTTTTCTTCACACCCTCTCCAGCATTTATTGTTTTTAGACTTTTTGATGTCTTTCTAGCTACTCTTATCTTCCTTTCTAATTTGTCACAACCCAGGTACCAACAACAGTGGGCCCAATGCAATGCAAGTTGAATTCTAAAGTATTTGTGTTTATTGAACAGTTTAATATTTTTTTATTATAATATAAAAATCAAAGACAACTAATATTTATATACGCAAAGAAAAACCAAGTTCAGTTTAATTTTTCATGTATTTTTTAATTTACTTTTTCCAATCAAAAGCAATATTTTCATGAAATAAACTGTAACAGAACGACAGAGCCCATTACTGGCCATTTATATCAAAATAGGTTGACAATCAACTCCTGATCATGTCCTCAATTAGTTTTTTATCTGTGGACTTTTCTCAGTTCTGAGTTTTTAATATATATTGAAACTAATGCCTTTTTTCTTGCCTGAAGTTAAATAGTTGAAGAGGCATAAATTTACTCTGAAGAGACAGGGATGGCTGCAGGAGCCGATAGTAACTGGTATGAAGCATGGCCCTGACTAGTCACCCCCATCCTACTTTCAGATGCTACTCTGTACCTCTCTCATAACTGTTACCACCAGTGGTGTATGTCACATGGTTGCCTAGTGCATTATACGTACAAGGCAAATCTTTGTTGCACTAGCAAGTGAAACCCACTTAAAGATATTTTTCGTAGCTCATAGGCCTTTTGAGGGAAGACAATATAAAAGATGATATTTTCCCAGGGGGCTCCAAAGTCTTATTTGAAGTTTGAAGGAAATATGACTTTGCCTTTGTGGCTGAATTAACTATTACTTAGGTGAGGAATACAGCTAAAATGGTAAAATAACTATAAAATTTGCTCAGTGAGGTGCTGTCACACCTGGTAAATGGCTTGCCTAAGTCTAAGGCCTGTGCTACTCTCTGTTAGAATAATGAGTTCATGAGTACAGCTTTCTGGGTGGGTACAAGATATTGCTATTATCACCATATCTATCTCCTTTCATATTAACTTTAACATTCCTTCATAGGCGTTATAATTTGCCTACCTCATAAAAAATGTGTAAAGAGAATCTTACTCTTTATTTTTTAGTATAAGAGAGGAAAAATGTTCAGTCTCTTTTGAAAGGTTATGATTCAATTAGAAAATATATTAGGAAGCATACTCAGCAGGTTAGTCTTAACTTAAATCCATCTTTTTGATGATGGCATTATTTTTATGCCAGTGTTAAATTTTTAAAGTTAATTTTTAACATGTTATATTAAAAGCTGATAATGTAACATCTCTATCATGGCGTATTCTTTTAAAAAGTGAAATATCAATTCTCAGATACAACCTTAGACTACAGTAAAAATGAATTGTTAACTTAGTTTAAGATTTTTCTGCAGGTTAATTTTTGGTCATGATAATAGAATGTAACACCTATGATAAGAGCTATAATTAACTGAACTCTAGCAAAATTTGAGACTGAGAAAGAGATATAGGGATATATTTCATTAATAATGTGCCATTAGCATACAGTACTTAGAATTTAAACCCCATTTCATTACATTAGAGATGTCTTTTTATTCAGATGTTCTTTAAAAGGGTCAGCATATCTATGTGTTTATAACTGGGAGTTATACCAGCATAAAACAAAAGTCAGCTGAGAAAATATTCAGAAATTTATCCTGGGTACATTTCTCAATTTTGGCTGAATTCAAATGTAAGCCATTCTTTGATTAGCATCTTCAAATAACAGTGACCGCATCAGGAGTCAGATATTCTCTCTCATGTTCTCAGTCAGAAAAACAAAATAAGAAAGAGAGAAAATAGGAGAGGGACAGGAGTATTATACCCTTGGCAAATGAATGAGAAGTCTGATCCCCTGTTAATGTAATACTGACAGCTTCTGCCAGAGAAGATGGAATGGAGTGTGGGAGAATTTTGTTATCATTTAGCAGTACATTTAGGTAACATCCAGTGGAGCCAGTGTTGGCCTGGGAATCATAAAAGGGTAATAATAGAAGCAGTTTCTTTTTAGTTTTTCTCATTGACCCAGAAGAATAGCTTCAAGATGACTTTATCTCCACCCTTTTCAGCCAGTGGTATGTGAAGCAAGGAGAGATTTGCTATGTGAGCCCTTCCAAAGGGAACAGCAAATCTCCATGTCATGTGGGGGCTTTGCGTGGGTTGTGAGGATTTATTCCAAACACGGTGACGCCCTCTGTCCCTAGGTCTACCTGTCTTTAGACCACGATTACCAATCCTGTCAATGGATGCAAAATTAAGCATAACAACTATCTTTGCCTGGAACAGTCAGAGAAAGAAGGTATAGCAAATGCAGATATGGTGTATAATAGCAATTCAATCTATTCTAATAGAATGATTTAGTCATCGTGTCCGACTATCAAAGCAGTAGCCACTTGGTACCAGTCTGTGTGTTTATCTAAATTCATGAGCAGGTAGAGGATTAGTTAGTTATTCCTCAGTTTATTCCCTCACCTTACCACAGGGCCTATGTCTTAGTAGGCAGAGAGTTCTCTCTCTAAATGTTTTGAGAACTTTTATCATATGGAAAGAGTGATAAGGAGATTATGAAGTAGAAGGTGGACCAAACCCATTCTTCTTGCAAAGGGAAGCAGACATTTCTAGAAGCTACAGTTCTGCTCAGTGGGAGGAAGACCCTGAGGCCTGCTCATCTGACTTCTCATCATGTCAGGCACACCAAGGCAGAGGACCTTAACCAGGTTATCAATGAGGCCCTAAGGCCTCAGTGGATCGGGGAACCTCCTGGAATCATATGCCATTCTTTCTATGAGCATAGGTGCATAGCTTATATTAGCTCCTAAAAAAGATGATGACCACACACACATGAAAATAAAACCAGTATTTTGAAGGGTTGACATAGCAAAGAATCAGTGGAAGGTCTTGGAGTGGAGCTACCATTCAATTTTATGAGTGTTCAAGCTTAGAGATGGACCTATTAAATAATAGTGATATTTAAAGTATTTTACAGTGAAAGGTCTTTGATATAATGTTTATGGTTCTTACTCCCCAAAGCATTTCCTGTTAAAATTGACATACAACAGTTAATGTTAAACTCATTTAATATTAGTATTTTACTAAAGAAGCTTGCTTATGGTAGGGAAAAAAGCCAAACAAAATGAGTTAAAAACAGTTGGTGTTGTCTCTGACACACCAACTGTATGTATCATCCACTATGATGGATAATGGGAATGCAGTAAAGAGGGAAAAAAATCTCTGCCTTTCAGATTAAAGTTGCAGGAGACAACTCCCAAACTAATTATTATAAATGACATAGTAAGTGTTAAAAGAAAGATATGTGCAGGGTAAAATATGGAGGAACATGGAGAATAGGAAACTAAGCTGGCCTAGGATATGAGGGCAGGCTTCCCAGAGGAGGTGGTAATATCACACATTTTTACAGCCCTTATTACCTCTCAGGAACTGTTCTAACATGTTAACTCAGTTAAAACTTATACACTATTGAGGCATAGAGAGACTAAGTAACTTCCTAAAAGTCACACAACTAGTAGGAAGCAGTGTCAGGATTTGAACCCAGACCCTCTGGTTCATAATTCCACGTGTTAGTTACTCCATTGTGCTACTTCTTGTGCTTCAGGTAGTGGTGCTAGAAATAGCAGCATGCCCCATAATAAAACATGGGGGAAGAAACAAAAGTAGGGAAAGAGCGAAAGAGAAGGGGAGTCCAACTTCCAGCTTCTAAGAGTTAAACATTTCCTGAATTCACGTTCAGATTCATTTACCTTTTTGAGGCTCAGCTCTCCCTATAGTTCCTTCTCCATCCTCTCACCATATAGAAGAAGGGTCCTGACACTTATCTGTGGGGTGTCTAAATGTCTATATATTCATTGTGTCTGGTTGCACTTTCACTCAACTTCAAAGTTATTCACTTCCTCCTTTTACTCATTCATTGACTTGCCCATTCATTTACTCAATTTATCTTAAAGTTTTACCCTGTTTGTTTTGGGTAGTACATATGGAAGCTTCCTTGAAAGAGATAAGAAATAATAAATTCAGTTTGGAAAGCTAAGGTGGAAATATTCTTTGTCTTTACCTCAAATGCTTTCCTAGTCATATAAATTTGAAAAATAACAAAAAGTTACAAAAATAATGCCATAGAAAGGGGGAAAAACAGCTTCAATTTCTTCTTAGTGTATGTGACAAAAAAGCAATACCTGCATGTCCTTCATGATTTCCATCTACTGACGAGGCTCCTGTAACAAAGAAGGGACTTAGTGTTTTCGTTCTGTTCCTTCCCCTGCTGTGTGGCTCCTTGGAAGCAGGCGCTCAAGAAGGCACAGGGCTCCTTCAGGCCACTGGAACACAACAGTGTGCTCCAAAGCCCCACCTGCTCTCAGAAGGTGACTTGGGTACTAGGAAAAGTACAGCTTGTTATTTGTTCCTAAGCAGTCTCTGCTGACTTCTTATTGTAAGACTGTTAAAAAGTTCTCTTTACTGGAACAAATATCTTCCATTTGGATTATGTCATGAATTTCATCTGGAATAATGAGACTTTCAATAGCTTTTGTGTGTCACCTCTTTTTTACATCACTTGTCTAGTGGCATCAAGAATACTTCCTCACTGAAAATGGATCCATTTACAGTCAATAATAGGGTGGCTAGTGTTCGTTTTACTTGGGAAAACTAAAATGTGCACCTTTTATCCTATTATACTGATCCACCAGCTTCAGATTATCTGATTTTCTAGCTTCTCATTTTCTCATGTATCTTAATGCTATTATTAACAAGAATTCTGTTGCTAATGGTTTTGGAAAATAATATGTGTACTTTCAGCCACAACCCACATTTTTATGTTCTGTCTGATTTAGCTGGACTTTGATATTTATTCCAAAAGCTGCTTTGTTGTAGATCAAATGTGAGAAGCTTTAATGTCCCTCTAGATTTATTTTCAGTGTCCCTATTTTTTCTACAAGATAATGGAGTTAATATTCTAACTATTAGTTACTGGGTGAAAAACACTTCTAAGTATATAATTTATAGTATTATATATTTTTTATGAGTGATATATCTATACGTGTGTGTGTGTATGTATAAATATAGAGAGAGAGAGACAGAGACAGGCGACAGAGAGACAGAGAGAAGAGAGAGATTCTCTATTTTTTTAAGATAACAGTTCTATGAATATGTGCATTTTTTAATGGTGGAATTTTTTTCTAAAGTATAATTTTATTTTTAAACACAAAAAAATTGTGTTTTAGTCAGTTCTATCAATATACTTTATCAAGTTTCCACATCATCATTGTTTTTATATCTTTTTGCACACATTTTCTTTTTTAGAAATAATTTTTAAATCTATTTTGTCAAACAAAATACTAAAAAGAGTGTGTATATAATACTGTATTTGTCTACTTATTTATTTATTGACTTACATCTGTAAATATTTATTGTTTTGAAGAATGCATCTTAGGATTAGGTATGAAATCTTTCTTTGTTTTATATTTCTTTCTTTGTTAGATATTTCTAGGGATTTCATACATTTATTTTTTTTAACTAGTATTTTTTAGTGTCTACTTTGTGCTGGGTTCTTAAGATACTATAATGAATAAACAGGACATAGTCTATGGACTCAAGGAAATCATTTTACATTTGTGATGAGTGTGCCTAAAGAACTCTAACTATTCTTTAGGTGTTTTTTCTAGGAGCAGTTCTACCTTTGCCCAGGGCAAATGTATAGATAAATAATAATTTATCTTAGAAATTCCCTACAGGCATTCCATATTTCTTCCAGAAATGAAAAAAAATCATAAATAAATTTCTTGACCTTGGAAAAAGTAGAGGGTTTTGTTTTGTTTTGTTTTTAATAGTTATTGATGTTTTATACAATAGCACCTCTTTGGTTGACTTGCTAAGTCCAAAATCCATTTTCTGATGCCTAGAGAGTGATTTTCATCCACAAGCGTTTTTAACTAGAGTTCATGGATCGCTCAGGCGGTGGTCTCAAACTTTCCTATGCAGAAAACTCACCTGGGGCACTTGCTTAAAAGGGATCTGGAGATGACCTAGGGATTTGCATTTTTAATAAAACACAAAGTCCTGGACCATGCTGCCCTATGACAACCATGGATGGACTTCAGGTTGTTCTGTTTAGCCCTGAAACTATGACTACTTGAATTTTTTTCAATAAGAGGGTCTACAAGGATTTAGAAGACTTTCATTAGTTTTTCAAAGGAGTCTGAAAAATACCATGATTCTGTTAGGAACAACGGTTTATAAGTGGAAAAGGGCAGCAACAAGAACCCACAGTGAAATGCCTAACAATAGGGGGAAACACTACAAAGCAGCTATAAATACTCAAGTGGGACTGAAATCCAGATCAGTGTCCCCTAAGCAGTTTGAGAATTTCTAGAAGTTAATAGATATGTCAGTAAACCAGTGTTCATTGGTCAAAAAAGTTTGAGATACATTAAGTTTTTAATTTTTTAACTTTATTATAGAGGTGAATAGACTTTATTTTACTAATTTGCACTGTGAATCACTTAAAAGAATCGTTAGTATGTAGTAATTCCCAAACCTATTTGATCACAGAACCCTTTTTGAATGATTGTCATTTTGAGAAATGCCCTTTAACAGAGGGACAGACATTAGTCCCTGAGTGCAGCACAAAAATAAGTAACTTTCATCATAACCTTGTCATGAAGGAAAGTTTCAATTATGTTCTAAATACTCCGAATAATAGAATAGCAGAGAATTTTATATTTTAGAAAAAAATTTTATTAAAAATATATAGAGAGGAAAAAACTTCAGCTATCTAGTTATTATTTACATGAATTTATTCATTGTTAGTTGATGGTGAATTTAAATAATGTCTTGCTCTAAAATGGAAACTTAGATTTTTTTTCTTTATAATTTTCTTGGGATTTAGGAGAAGTTTGAATTTCCTAAGAATCATAGAGCTCATTCTACAATAAAACAACAATTCTTATTTCATGTATTTTATAACAATGATTGGTACCCACCTAAACATATTTGCCTGTGTGTAAACAGATATGTCCAAAATTTCTTGAAGCGAGACAGTTCTACAGTGATTAAAAAAAAAAAAAAAAAAAAAGTAAAGACCAGATTGGCTTAACACGGGAAGGCGAACTCCTGGATTGATTGTATCCAGATAAGAATTTAATCTGAAAGAAGAAGGAGAAGGAGATTAATTTAGTGAAGGCAAAAGTAAAGGGAACTCCTGCTGGGGGAAACCGTTTCCTAGTGTGATTAACAGTGAAAAGTCTAAGGAACAGAAAAATAGGTATGCTTGGGCAGAAAGAAATCATGAGCTGAAGTGTGATGATTAAAACAAGTCCTGTGAGATACTGTGCAGGAAAATAAAAGAAATAAGTTTGGGAAATTCTATTTCATCCTTCGTGTTTTATTTTACTTCACTTGGACTTTCACAAAATGAATTCATCACAAATTATTTTACCCATAAATTAACCCTCAAGATGCACCTTGGGAGAACACTGAGCTAATAGTAATAGGAAAAAAGAACTACTAATTAATGGACCTGTATCATAATCATTGCTTTTCAGGGACAAAATGATTAGACTTAGGTCATACATATTACTCTATCCTCTTTCATTATTAAGTTATAATGATTCATGAATTGAAATAGATTTGCCTTTCAATATTGTTACATTTCTGGAGTACCAGATCCTTCTAAATCCAGGTCATGAAGGTAAGACCTTTTCATGTATAATCCTCCAACCCTACATATTTTTAAACAAGTAGCACTGTTAGGTCATATATATATATATCTATACAGAATTCTCAGAGATTTGGGGGGGTGGCTTTTTTGCTTACTTTGTAAACAGTCACAATATTTCCAATTTAGAATTGAGCTACACAAAACCTATGTTTAATTCCAGCTGAACTATTAAAGAATTAGGAAGAATTCTTAAAATTTTTGAAAATTTGCCTTGTAAACAATCTGGTTCCAAAAAGAACATCTTTATGATTTAAAAGGTTAGACCAGCTTCCATCTACAGGCCAAATGAGAATCAAGCAACAGCTAAGTGAATCATAATATATTTGTTCTCCTTTCTTTTCATTTTTGGGTCATGATTTTAATGGCAAAACCTTAGTTATACATGATGATTGTACACGCTTGTGTTCTCTGGCATGCCTATGGGAGACTAGTAGATGTGAGTAGGGCTATTTAGAGATAGACTTTAATATATGTGGGGTTAGCATCAATGTAGAGGTGAAACAGTTTTTGTAAATACTTAAAGATTTTTTTAAGCATGTTTTTACTCTTTAAGAACAGGACTAAATTCCACAGTTTAAGTTGGCTGACTGGTCTCTCTCATACTATCTGCAAAGATACCATGACATTTTTGGTCCTATATCATATGAAAGACTGTATCACAAGGCTACAGATTTGATACCAACATTTTAAAGTTTCAGTTAAGCAAGTGGATAACCCATAAAATTGTTACATTTCTGGAAACTTCCTTCTAAATCCGTGTGACAAAGGTAATCTTTTCCTCACATGGAATCACTAGACCTTATATCATTTCTAAGTAGCACTCAGTATTTTCTCTCCAAAGGCACTTTAAATGCTTACTTTCTAAGAGTTTACAAATTTTCCATTTTGTAAGTTAGCTTCAAGACACTTCCTATATACATGTTTTAAGAAGTGGCAATCAAAAAGGAAGGATTTTTTTTTTTTAATCCTTGAAAATTTGGTCAAAAGTACCATTTAGTGAGGTCAGTCTTTTTCTCCATACTCTTAAGGAGTATAAGGTTTTTTTTTTTAATCATATTAAAATGGTAGTGTGACAACAATTAATGTCACTGTGAGGGAAAAAATCAATCTTTTGAGTTGTATTGTTCTTAGGAAAGCAATAGATATCATAATTATTTAGACCAAAGTTATTTTTAATTATGATTTCATGAATAATATAATCTAGATTCAATAAGTTAACTTGCTTCTTTTTATTGATGTAGGAACAACACTTTTAAGGTCTTGAAGACTTATATCCTTTATCTAGTCTTTTTTTCTTTTAAATTTTTATTTTAATTTCACACTTTAAAAAATATCAGATTCCCCAAAAGTTAATATTTTACCACATTTCCAAATTTGCATTCTCTTTCCCACTTAAAACGATTTCTCTTTCTGAACTGAGAATAAATCACAAGTATTTACCCTTATATACTTCAGCGTGCATTTCTTAAGAACAAGGGCATTCTCTTTCATAACCACAGTATAGTTGTCTAAATCAGAAAATTAATAGTCATGCAGTAATAGCATTAGTTTGTAGATCTTACTCAGATTTCATCAAATTACCCTAATAATGTCCTTTATAATAAGATAAAATAAAATGCTGATCATGTATTGATTTCAGTTGTCATGTCTTTTTAGATTCCTTTTGACTAGAACATTTCCTAGTCTTTGTGTTTCCTGACATGACACTTTTGAAGAGTACAGACCAGCTATTTTGTAGAAAGTCCCTCAGTTTAGGTTTGTCTGATATTTCCTTGTGACTAGATTCAAATTATGCCAGACCTTAAAAAAACAGAATTGTATAAGATGTGATTTTATAACGACAAATCACATTCCTGTTATTAACTCTGAGATTTAATATAATTATTTAATTGTCATGTTTGCATCAAACAGAATACTTATCTCCAGCTTCCCGGGGAGGGGGGGAAGAAAAAGACTCTCCCAGGAGATTTTATATGTATTTACTAAAGAACAAACTTGGTTTAATTATTAAGGATCTTGTTAGTTTTGATGATTTAAGGAATCATTGATTATTCTAATATTGAATGAGAAAACACATAACATGTTCAATAGTATTGATCTGCTCTTTTCACAGTTACTCCTGAATGCCCACAGAAAGGAAGAAATGTTTTCCTCTCCTTAGATGAACTCGAGTTCTTATCACAGCTCATAAAATCCTTTTTGAATTTGGAACAAAATGTTCAGGAATTGTTTGAAGAAATGTTTTTATGGCTCAAGACACCCAGGAATACTTCAGGTAGTATGCTCTTCTGCAAATCTATAATTCTGTTTTTGCTTCCTGCTATTAAATCTATACCATTACCTGAAAAAAACAAAAATACAGGACAGAATTCTTTAAATAAACATTAACTATAAAGCACACCATGAAATTACATTTTTATCCTTTATACATTGTAAATTCCATAGTTTTAATTGAAAAGCATCATAAGTCAATTTTGGATAATTGTCTTTAGTTAAAATAAGATCAATTTTTTTTTTTTTAACTCAAAGAAACACAGCCTAGCCTTTGGAAATATCAAGGAGACCGGATGGTCTAGTAGCTCCTCTTTTGCCACTAGCAGCCTGATGACCTTGAGCAAAATATTTAGTTTCCTTAGACAACCAGTTTCTCATCTTTAAAATGATGATGTAAGACTAAGTTAACTTTCTCTTTATTTTCTTTCAGTATTAAGTGCTTTAGATTCCAATATATTATGTAGGGTTGTGAGAATTAAATGATTTAGTGAATGTAAAATATTTAAAAGAATGTCTAGCATATCATAAACAATAAATGTGAGTTGTTACAATTGTAATTATAATTATACAATATGTTGTTTTTAGTTAGTCTCAACAAAATCCTTTTAAAGAAAACTGTGCCATGTGTGTTCAAATAATGTTTCTAACAATTCAGAGGCATAATGGTTAAGACATGTTCTCTGTTTTCATATCTATATTTATAAAGATTTTCATCTATATCAGAGTGGACTATACAAAGTTCTCTTTTACATAATACCACGTATCATTTTAAGGAGAGTAAATTTGAATAGTGGCTGCATTTGCAAAACAAAGTGAGGGAAGCAAGTGATTAAAAATCAATCTGCAAATTTCAAAACCTGATTTCTTAGTGAAAATTACATGTAGTTTAATATATTTACTTTTGTATTTATTTACCTAGCCTGGGTAAATAATGTTAGAAAAGTTATAGGATTGGAGTTTGTTTTATATTAAGCATAGGTTACTGGTTACATTTCAGGTTAAGTTTAAGCAGCACTATTAAATTATAAAATAAATAATGTAGATTGTTTTTTCCAAATTTGGATGTAATTTGAAGAAAAATGAGTGTGTAATATAGATCTCTGAATCTGACAAAAAAATCAAATGGGAAAATAATAAAAACATAGGACAGATAATAAGAAAATTAAAAGTTGGAATGAAAAAGTCGATTTATTAGGAGGTAATGTGAGTCCTAGAGGGTCTTCTAGATGGAACTAACTGGATCAAAGAGAGATCTGAATAGAGAAATATGATGTCCTAATTTTTGACAAAAATTTATTGGTGCCACAAGCAGTTGACACTGGTGTTGGTACTCATCCATCATGCCCGGCTACGATTTGGCATCTCTCATCCACATCTCTAGCAGATCTTTTCTGAGGTGTGGATCAAAAAACAGAGTGAACTCCAAAGCATCTAGACCCATATCCATTTGGATTCATCTTGTATTGGTCCTAGGCCAGGCCCTTGAGAAATAACTCATTCTGAGAACTTTATTCCTCTTAAGGGCAGCATAAATTCAAAACTAGAGTTGTGTTAGAGAGGTATTCTAAAGATATAAAAGTTAAATAGCCAAGAACTGAAGCAAAGATTTGACACACTGATTTCAGGAAAAAAGGAGAAAAAGAAAAAGCTGGTTCAACTGCACTGGATTGAGATCAAACAATGTTGAGACTTGCCAGTGCTGTGTATTTGAGAGCAATAGTTATGATTATTGAGTAAAATCAACAGAGAAAATATATAATTATGCCACAATATACTGTCTTACCCCAAATTTGTCATCATATAAGCAGCATGGCAGATAAAAGCAACTTCAGTATCACATTAATAATAGTGTACTATAGAAACACATTTGTGGATTATCAAACATAGTAAGTGGAAGGAAATTTGAAGGACAGCTGTAAGAAATGTCTAAGTATTAGAACATCCTCTTGTGATATATGTGTTCTTCATTCATATATTTTTGTAACAAAGCCAAGATTTAATCTGCCATAATTTTATGTAAATGGATCCCTGAAAAGAATGATCTTGAGGGAAATTGTCAAGAAAAATCTTAAATGGTTTATTCAGTGTAGCCACGTTAATCATTTCTTATCAAAAGCCTTGGTTTCTTAAATCAGGAAGGAAAAGATTTCTTGAATGATTAAAGAAACCAAATGAATCTTAAGGTATCCTGATAGTTAATGTCTTGCTTAGAAATCTTGTGTGGGAGAGGATGGGGAGAAAAAAGATCAAGTCATTTGGTTTTTGGTGTATTCGTTTTGATTGGAACATATTTTGCTAATAAAGATCTTGGAAGGAATTGCCTAGTATGTCTATGTAACCAAAACGATGTGATGAAAAGTAAGGTTTTTTTTTTCATTGTCAAGATGTTTTAAAAATATCCAGGTGCTTAACATCACATAGAGAAAATATAAAGATGATTAACCAAATGTTTTACTTTTTACTTTGATGTTTACTACTATAATGTAGATTTGGCCAACTTGGCAGTGCTTTTAGGAATTTGAATACAATGCAATAGATTTTGAAGAGACACAAGAAATATTTTCTGAGAAAGAAAAGATATTTAGTCATTATATTTATTTGCTTTTGTTTGGTCATGATTTGATGGTTTTCTCTTTTGGTCATTTCAGAAAAATGATAGGACATTATTTCACTGTTATGGGATCTTACTGTATTTCTTTTAGGTGATCTTATCTTATGGAGTGGACTCGGGTTTGATTTATGGGGCACTTCTAATACTCCTTCAGAATAAAGCTGTTCTTCGGGCAGTTCCTCAAATTTTCCAAAGGTGGCATCTGAGATTTATCTAAACCAGGAGGTTTCTTGGCCCTCATTTTTCTTTAGCCCCAGCAATGACAAAAAGCAATGGCTGCTTCAATTGGATGTAAGAAGAACACTTAGGGTTTGTCTCAGAAGAATCAAAGATTTCAGATCTTCTGAAAGATTGTTTGTACTCTTAGGGGGTCTTAAGAGGGGTCAAATGGCTTCTAAGAGTTCCTTAGCTAGATGGTTAAGGGATTGTATTAGGGAGGCGTATGTAGTTAAGGTAAAGAGGCTCCTAGGGTTTGTAAAGCTCATTACACTAGGACTTTAGCTGTTTCTTGGGCAGAGAGGTCGAAGGCTTCCACATTGGAAATTTGCAAGGTGGCCACCTGGGCTTCTCTTCATACTTTTTCATAGTATTATCTCTTGGATGTAGTCTCTTCTACAGATTCAGCTTTTGGTGGGAGGTTGCTTGTGAGCCAGAAAAGAACAGTAAAGAAAAGAGAGACTTGTAGTTCTCACTTAGAGCTGCCAACAAGGCAAGTTGCTTTGTAGTGCACACAATGGGAGCCTATGAAGACCAATTTGGGTGTGAAAGTGGATGTCACAGGGAAGTACTGCCAACCTCTACTCTCTATGAAAGAAAACGGCAGTGTGGAAACTAACCAGAAGTGTAAAATGAACCACAGCGAACTCCATAGGCAGAGGCTGCTCAGCAGCTGGCATTCCTGTGACCCTCTGCCCTACTCTACTGAGGTCCTTAGTCTGGGCACGCTCTTAAAGAAACCAGTGTTGACTGCATGCAAATAACTATGTTTTAGAACGATGAGCCAAAAATGGGCTACCTTCTCTAGACAATGCTAATAAGTGTATAGAATGTCCAATATATTTTTAAATAGGTGAAATAATTTGTTAAATGTTCAAAGAGCTCATAAAGTTTGACAATGCCAAATTTTGAAATTGACCATTTTGAATTCCAAACGAATATAAAAATGCCACAATTGGTTAAAATCGTGAGATATCTTACTAGTCTAGATTCAGTGTTACGAATCCTGCCTTAAAATAATCCCTTTGGCTTCTCTGTATAGGATTAAATTTTTTTAAACCTTTTTAATTTGGAGGGGAAGATTATATTATACAGGTTATCATAATTGCTCAATAATTCTTTTTCTATCTTACTATGGAATTGCTCACCAGCAAAAGAAGTCTTGGGAAGCTTATCTTATTTTTTAATTCATCTTGAAAATAGGCAGATGGTGTGTGTAAACATCAAAGCCCGTTACTTTGAGTGAATAAGCAGAATGTATTTGGGAATGAAATGATAAATATAAGATAATTAACCTTTTTTATAAGTTTTAAACTATAGTTACACGATGGCAAATAGTTAGTCCCAAGAATATATCTGCAAAGCTTGTGCTTTGAATTAATGTTATTTTTCCAGGGTGAATACCTTTTACATCAACTATTTTTATGACCTATCTGTAGAAAAGTAAAGTGACATTAAGAATCCAAGTGTTTCCTCTTCATGTCATTGACAACTTGATCTTTATTTTTTTTTTCTTCTTTAAAAATATTTTCCAATAATAGTCTAGGCATGTAGTAAAACTTTTAAACAGGATAAAAGAATATATGGTTAAAATTGTCTTTTTCCACTCCATTTGTCTAGTTTCCCTTTTCAAAGGCAACTACTTCCATATATATCCCCATGTTAAAATAACACAAAATCTTGTCATACTATACAGAGATTCTTTTTTTTATTAACAATTATCTAGAAACACCCCATATTCAGAAAAACAGCTGAATAGTTTTCTGTTGGTGCATGTACCATAATTTAATCAGCTACTCATTAATAGACACATAGGGTTGTTTTTTCCTCTTCATTTGCTTCCACAAACAATGATACGGCAAATTTACTTGAACTATGTCTTATATGTCCTCATGTATATCTGGACAGAAAGTTACTAAGGTGGAATTGCTAAGTAAAAAGGAATGATCATAGAGGATGAAAAGACAAAACGTAGACTGAGAAAAAGATATTTGCAAAATACATATCTGATAAAGACCTTGTATCCAAAATATACAAAGAACTCTTAAAATTCAACAGGAAAACAAAAAACTCAATTTAAAAATGAGCAAAAGATCTGGAGAGCTCACCAGAGAAGATATACAGGTGGCAAATAAGCATATGAAAAGATGCTCAGCATCATATGTCATCAGAGAAAGGCAAATTGAAACAAGGAGATACCATTACACTCCTACTAGAGTGGCCGAAACCCAGAGCACTAACACCACCAAATTCTGGCAAGGATGTGAAGCAACAGGAACCCTCATTCATTGCTAATAGGAACGTAAAATAGTACAGTCTCTTTGGAAGACTGTGTGGTTGTTATCTCATAAAGCTAAGCCTTGCCTTATGTGATCTAGTAATCACACTCCTAGGTATTTATGCAAATGAGTTGAGAACTTATGTCCACACAAAAACCAGCTCATGAATGTTTACAGCAGTTTTATTCATAATTGCCAAAATTTGGAAGCAGCCAAGATGTCCTTCAGTAGGTCAATGGATAAACTGTGGTATGCCAATACAATGGAATATTATTCATCGATTTAAAAAAAGAGATATCAAGCCACACAAAATGTGGAGGAAACTTAAATGAATATTGCTAAGTGAAAGAAGGCAATCTGAAAAGCCTGCATACTATATGAGTCCAACTGTAAGACATCCTGGGTAAAGCAAAAGTATAGAGACAGTAAAAGATCAGTGGTTGCTAAGGAGAGTGAGGAGGGGAGTAGCGGTGAGTAGGTGGAACACAGGGGATTTTTAGAGCAGTGAAATTAATCTGTGTGATAGTAATGGTGGATGCATGACACTATGCATTTGGCAAAGCCATAGAACTGCACCACGCAAAAAATGAACCCTAACGCAAATTATGGACTTTGGTTAATAGTAATCTATAAATATTGGTTCATCAATTGTAACAAATATCCCAAACCAATGTAAGATGTTCACAATAGGGGAAACTGAGAGCAGGGGGAGAGGGAGTATATGGGAACTCTGTACTTTCTGCTCAATTTTTTCTAATAAGCTAAAACTGCTCGAAAAGCTAAAGTCTATTAATTTTTTTTAAAAGCTATGGACATTGAGAGAGAGTTACAAGCCAGTTTTTCATATCCAGTTCAATTAACAATATTTTTGTTATGCAGAATTGTTTTATGGCTTCTGTGTCCTTCTGAAAAATCTCTATCTTGTATCTTTTGGGAAAAAATTCCATATTTTCTTTAATAGACTTATAGTTTCATTTTTCTTTATTTAAAAATCTGCTTAATCTGGATTTTATTTCAGTATTGAGATTGATCCTTATTAATAACACTAGCTTCTGCAAAAGATGTAATAAAATGCAAGCCATAGAGAAAGCATTTTAGGTTAAATGGTATAACACTGATCTAAAACCTTGTCTATGTTGTTATGTGTGTTGAGAAATGAAGCAGGATTCCTCAACTGCAGTCCATGGCCCCTTGAGGATCATGAACGTGCTTTACAAGAGGGCCTGGGAATCTCCAATAGCACGTGTGAGTGTGTGTGTGCGCACACAGTCATATTGTGCATTTTGGATGAAGTGTTCTGTCACTTTAATCAAGTTCTATGAAGTGTTCACAAATCCAAAGTGTTAAGAAACACTAGAGTTGGGGGAAACTTTTCCTCAGAATTAACTCTGATAACATTTCTCAAAAGGTTGTTGTTATCACCTACCAAATGGAATATTTACCTTTTGAGAGAATGTTTCTGTGGATTGTGTTACTTAGGAATCATTCATGATTAAGCTCATAGAACCATATTTAGAAAAAACAAACAAATGTCCCACATATTTTCTAGATGACTATATTTGTCAGAAGCCCTACCGATAAGAATCACTGATATTTGGAGATTTGTTTGCCCAGGACATAAGGAGAAAATGACTCTTAAGATTATTAAAATAAAAGAAAAATTAATCATGCTATATAATTCGTCATCATATATCAAGTCTAAGCAAAACAAAAAGATAATTGCTAAGTCATTCATATTGAATTAAACTATAATTAATAGAACCATAATAGAAAATGGAAGGATCTCTTCGGTGTATTTATTCATTACATTTTTGTAGATCTGTATTTTTCCCATGGGAAGAATTTCTTAATTCTGAAAAATAAAAGTTGAGGAAGTATTTCCATTTTAGAAGCTAGAGATCATTTCTTACCTGTCTCAGTGTTTGTGTTTTTCCAATGACTTATTGATAATCTTATTAAAAGTATAATTTTTCCTGATATGATGATGTTTATCCATGTGCTTTTGTTCTCTCTTGTTTCAAAAAAAGAAATATTAATGTGCTAAAGAACAACACTGATTTTTAAAGCAGTACTTTAGAATTTAGCTTTTTAAATGAACAAAGAAATTAATATTTACTTTGTATTGTTAACTTATCCTACATTATTAACATGATAATGAATTAATGATAAAAGGATCTGAATTTTACAGATTATATATGCATATACATCAAATATGAATATAAATTCCATCAAGTTGTATGTATAGAAAAGGACTCTATATTTTGATCCTCTCATTATTGTGATGACAATATCACCCTACATCTTGTTGACTGTATTCTTTGTACCGTGATGTGTTTGTATGTGTGTGTCTGTGTGTGTACTATGGATAGAGCTTTTCTATGTAATTAATTTTAACCTATTAATCACATATAGTATGGTTTGTTTTTTTAATGTAAGTTTGTGTGTTTGTTTTCTATTGCATAGAAATTTTGGAGACATCCAATAGAGAAGTTGTAATAGAGAAACCTAGAACAAATGAAACCAGTATTCCTTCAGAACAGTTGCTACCAGTAAAAGAGGTAAGCGAGGAAAAATGGGTGGTGGTTTTTTATTCATATGTAATAGCATCATCATTTTTATATGACTCCTTTATGAATCGAAATGTCTTGAGTTTTACCCTTTGCCACTAAAAAAATAATTCCTGGTTGAAAATTGTCATATTAATTTTGATGAGAGTTGAATTTAGTGGGAACACTGCTCTGCTGCACAGTGTGTTCCATGCAAGGAGTAGGGAGCTGGCAGTCAAGAGATCTTTGTTCTCATCCCACTTGGGGTCTACAACTTGAGAATTTGGACTGTAGGCAATTGTTGAAAAGTGAGAAAGTGGAGATGAAAAAGGAAAGGAAAGAGGAAAGAATAGTTTGAACTGGCCTCTTATTTGAGTGTGCCCAGCATGCCCCTGTTTGTTCTCAGATCTATTACCACTCTTCCTCTGCTCTGTTCTGTATTATAGAGAAAAACCTCTTCCAGGCTTTCTTGCTTTCTGGACCTGGGTAGGTTTGGCCAATGAAAAGCACTAAGGGAAGACTGGAGGGTAGTTCTTGGAGAGAAACCAGAGGATTTCTTCCCCTTGTTTTGTTTTAGAGAACATCTCCAGGAGTAGCTGTGACTCCTTCATTTCTTCCATGCTGCTCTCCACACACAGTCCTCTCTCTGAGGTTTCAGGTCCGCCTGGCAGATCGGCCTCCTTCACTGGTGGCCCCAGGGACTACACTTCCATAGCACTGTTCCCATTCTTTGTTCCTCCACCCCTAGGAGTGGTCGTAGCTAGTGGTAGTAGTAGTAATAGTAATAAAATAACTGTCTTGCTTCATAACCCATGTTTGGCTCCTCAAATCTTCTATCACCTTAGTAATTAATACCTTACATTAAAATTCTTCCTTTCAAAATACCGAGTGGTTTCTATTTTCTGAATGGATCTTGACTGATCTAGTAGGTAAACCTTTAAAAAGGCAAAAGAACATAGAGTTTTAACAGAGTTTCAATGTAGAAAGCAAGGAAAATAATCAGGAAAAATGCAAAATTATACATTATGTTTTAACCAAAAATCAGAGTAGATATTAAGAAATTAGCATTAGGTAATAGAAGAAAGGGATTTAGTGGGTAGCTCCTTTGTACACAGAACAGAAAACTACATTATTTCCTCTTTTTTTTTTCTTGGATCAACTAGTAAATCTTCTATATTCTAACTGGAAGGTGTATGATTCCAAACATCAGATGGGAAGAGTAGAAGTAAGCCATGATATTTTATGTAAATAAATAGACTTCTAGGAGGAGATTTGAATAGTAAATGTTTTCAATTTTCTTTTTAAGATCAGCTGTTAACATGCTTGGTTTTCCATATTTTGAAAAGAGAATTTAGGAGGTAGTATAATTACATATAAATCACCATGGGCAAAGGTAATCATCGTGGCACGCACACACGCACAAAAAGTCACTGTGACCATGGCAATTGATGGCAATTTTCCCCGTAACATATTGCCTTGAATGCATGAATGAATGATTTTAATGAATAGACATGCCCTGGTGGGGGAACAAAAAGCAGAGTTTTATTGTTGTTGTTGTTGTTTTTAATTTTTATGAAGGTAGGTTCCTTTTTATATTTCTATCATAAATGCATCCCAAGAAAATACTGTTACAGCACAGAACTACACGCATGGCACTTGCAAAGTTTCACTTATGAGAAAAGAAATTATATGAGCTGAGTAGATTCAATTATTGATTCATTTTAAATTTATTTATTTATTTATTTGTTTGTTTTTGGCTGTGTTGGGTCTTTGTTGCTGCTTGTGGGCTCTCTCTAGTTGCAGCGAGTGGGGGCTACTCTTTGTTGTGGTGCATGGGTTTCTCATTGCGGTGGCTTCTCTTGTTGCGGAGCATGGGCTCCAGGCGCGCGGGCTTCAGTAGCTGTGGGCTCGTGGGCTTTAGAGCACAGGCTCAGCAGTTGTGGCACACGGCCCTAGCTGCTCCGCGGCATGTGGGATCTTCCAGGACCAGGGCTCGAACCCATGTCTCCTGCATTAGCAGGCAGATTATTAACCACTGCGCCACCAGGGAAGCCCCTGATTCATTTTATGTAAAAATAAAATGAGAGTTGTATCTTTAGGCAGGCCCTATGATGTTAAAGGTCCAAATAAACTTTAGAAAGGAAATTTCAATTACATCTTAATTATAAGCATAATGAGAAGGAGAGCCACTTTTTCTGATTATAGAGTTATGGGATCATAGAATTTTAGCTCTAGAAGATGAATCACCTTTATTACTTTGTACTGCGTGTATATGCAGTACAAAAAAGAGCATTAAATTAACGCTTAGTGGGATTATGTATACAAGAAAATTAAGCTAATGACCATCATCTCAGTAATTTTAGGCTGAAAGGGACCATAGAAATCATTCAGTTCAGCTCTTTTATTTTTCCAAAAAAAAACTAGAGATCCAGAAAAGTAAGTAATTCAGTTACGAATATCAAGCCTGAAGTTGGAGTAGGTAAATTATTGCTGTAAACAAGATTACACTAAAACAGGAAAAGTTTAATCCTAAGCATAGATTCAGCCTACTATCCATAATGCTTTTATACTTTAGAGAACATTAGAGGACTTGAGGGAAATATAAATTTGTAAACATACTGCCACATGAGCCAAAGACCAAAAGAAAAAAAGAAAACACCACCACCCTCCACCCCAGCCTCTCCCACTCCCCACACACAGAGCAATGCAGATCATTTTAATTCCTCATTTTCTGGAACAAAAGTAGTGCTGCTTACCACTTTGTGGGTGGAGAAACTAAGTAAAATTCTAAAGAAATAAAAATCTAGAAACACACAGTGGTATATTATCTCTGAGAAATTTATTTCTTATTGCTATTTTTTTGGCTTGTCTGGATTTCTGAGAATGAAAAAGAAATAAAAGATTGAATATTAAATGCTGTCTTATGTTGCAATACTTGTTAACAATAAACTATAAAAAAGACTATAAAAATCTAATTTAGGCTTTATTAAATATATTGAATTTAAAGCCTGCTTTATTTGATAAATAGTAAGTGGAACTTTCAGCTCTCATAAAGATGGTTTTATTGAGCTATATTTAAGAGATTACATTTTGAAAAAAAAGTTTTTGATTAAATCCACTGATGAATTAAAATGAAATGACAGTATATTACTGTGTGTAAAGAATGCACATGTTTTTGTATATTGCTTTATTTACTGGGTAATATTTTTAGGTTGTAAGAATGGCTTTTACAGTTTATCAAAGAATACATTCAACATGCTGAATGAAAGTAATACTTTAATATCTATAACAATAGAACAACACTTGTTGTTGAGTTAAGATTAATATAACTTCATATAAACTTATATTTCAGGCTACTTTACTACATTTTGGCTGGAGAAGTGCATTTAAAGAAGTGTCTCTTCCCATGGCACATTGTATAGCAACAGCCATTGAAGACTTTTCCGCAAAAATTCTCCAACAGGAACAGAATGAAAGGTCTTCAGCTATGAGCTACACTTTGAACCTTGTAAATGTCCAGCAAGTTTGGCAAGATAGCCGTGCGGTTCCTGAGGCAGACCAGCCAAAGAAAATTGCAAAGGCAAGTATCAAATGAAATCCTTTCAAATTAGATTGGCATATGAGATTTTTTTTTTTTTTTCATATACGCCATTGCAAAGGGAACCAATAGAAAAATGATGGAGTCTCTTGGGAAAAACTTGGCACTTGACCCAGTACCAGTTTTCTTCTCTGGTATCCATGGGCCACCGTGCTAGCAAAAAGGACTTAAACCTGCTGCCAACTTTTTGCTCCATGAATCTGAGGTAACTAAAGAGAGGGCCTCTGTGACTTCCTGGGGGGCTGGAAAACTGCTTGTTTGGGTTATACCTTTGAATGACTCCAGGAGAAATTTAGGAGGTTGAAGGAGTTACTGTCTTTTATTGGTTTGGGCAAGTTTTAAATCTTTATTTACACTTTAGTGACCATTCCTTTAACATCAGTCTTACATCTGTGTTTTGAGAGTCACGGAACATACTGAGAAAATAGGAAGTAATTACGGAAATAGAGAAATATAGTTACTCAGCATTAAGTCCACAGTGAGGTCAGCAATGTATCATTGAAATTTTTTTTAAAAATAAATTTATGTATTTATTTATTTATTTTTGGCTGCATTGGGTCTTTGTTGCTGCACGCGGGCTTTCTCTAGTTGCAGAGAGCAGGGGCTACTCTTCATTGTGGTGCACTGGCTTCTCATTGCAGTGGCTTCTCTTGTTGCGGAGCACAGGCTCTAGGCGTGCGGACTTCAGTAGTTGTGGCACGTGGGCTCCAGAGCACAGGCTCAGTAGCTGTGGTGCACAGGCTTAGTTGCTCTGCAGCATGTGAGATCTTCCTGGACCAGGGTTCGAACTCTTGTCCCCTGCATTGGCAGGCAGATTCTTAACCACTGCGCCACCAGGGAAGCCCCTGAAATGTTTTTGAAAGAGAGTTTTTAAAGATGGTCTTGATCCCCTATTGCCACCCTGAGGCTCCAGAACATTCCCCAGGGAACACTTTTGGCCGACCTGGAGTGGAGGCAAGTCGCGCCTTCCCATCCATCCATCACGCCTCCTTTGCCATTAAGAAGGAGTAAATTCACAACTAGTGAAAAGCTAAGTGCATCACTTCTGAGAGTTGCTGACTCTTTACCAATAAGAAGATGCTATATGAGATTGTTTCTGATGCTTTTAGATTGTTTAAGTTAAACTGATATAGCCTCATTTATCTGTGGTGATTAATTTTAAAAAATACTTCTATGAAAATTTAGCGAAAAAAAACCAGGAATAAGTTAAAAATAATGTAATCATGGATACATATTTTCTGAGTTCTATTAACTACAAATAAAAGTAATTTAAAGCTATTTCATGAGTTTTTCATAATGTCTCTGGTAAGCGTAAGGTTTGACGATTATATACAGAGAAGCATCATTTTGGTATTTCTTTATTTGAAATAAAACATTTAACTTTCTACAACAGACAAATCGATTATTATAAAGTTGTGTCATTATATTTATGTTTGATGCCAAATTCATTATTTTGGAATTTAGCTCCCCTGTACATAAATTACACGGTGCTGTCAGAATACAAATAACTCAGTGCTACATTTATTTCTCCCTAGTTTTGTTCTGACATCATGGAAAAACTTGACACAATCCTTCCACTGGCTCTGGCATGCAGAGATGATTCTTTTCAGGAAATTAGAGCAAACTTTGTGGAGGCCTGTTGTAAAGTGGCAACAGCTGTCCTGGCCAGACTGCAAGAGAGAGGCAAGGAGGTTCCTTCCAAAGCACCCCTGAAAAACTTGCACACGTTGCTCTCCACGGCGGTGTATGTCTTCCAGCATTTTATGCAATATGATAATTTGATGAAAGAAAATACTAAGAAGTGAGTGTCATTTATATTAAGTTGATGGCCATTCTTAAAGTGACATGTAATCTTTGGATATCACAGAGGTAGAATTTTGATAATAATATTTGAGAAGAAGAAAATAATAATTAACATGGTGAATTATTTTCATTTGTCTTGACTAGGAAATGTCAAAAAGGTAGAGCATGGGGTGTATTAAACCAGATATATGGATAGTAAGAAGGATAGGTATTCCCTCTAAAGGCCCACTCAGATGACCCTTGCATTTCCCATTCTCTAAACTGGAGCGACTATTTTCGGCATGTTGTCATGACATGACCAAACAAACCCTTTCCATTCTGTAAGGCACATTGTACTGACTACACTGAAAAGGAAAAACAAACTTCTTTTTGTCACACAAAACAATATTTGTGGAAAATGCCCATCTCTTTTGCTCCTAGGCCAACTAGATGTTAGGAGCAGGCATAGAGAAGAGATGCATTTCAATCTATTTTATTGACGAATGTAAACATATTTCAGAACATCCATTTAATAATAAGCTATCCTTCATATTTGAAGAGGAAGCATCTGGCAGTCATAAATTTCATGTATTAGTAGTCCAAAAAGACCAAATGTTTTCTGGATAGAGAAGAAAAATGACCAGAGGTATTATCACATGGTCTATCTGGCAGCTCTTGTGCTCTCTAGAAGAGAGCACAGTCCCCTGCAAAGGGAGCATGCAGACTGGGTAGTCCAGTGTGAGCCCAAGAATCTAGTCTATATTCCTTATTCAGCCTTTGCAATCCGTTAGTAGTAATGAGAGGAAGCAAAGAGAGTGTACTAAAAATAGCTGAAGATAAAAGTAAATTTGGCTTGTTGTAGGATATAACTATGATATTTCTTTAATTCTCTTAAGTAGTCAGATTGTTGAATTTATAAACAAAATGTGCCAGCAATCACTTTATTTCTGTAGAATATTGTAAAACAGTTTATGAGATAATTGACATCTACAAAATTACAATTTTTAAAATAAAAAGAGTGTGTTTGTGGGATGTGTGATAGCTTTACAAAAGTTGGTTCTGACAAATGCATGTTTTTCTCTATAATAACGATAACCTAATGCCTAAATAATGCACTGATCTCTAATAATAGGCTTACAAAGAATACTTTTATTTTTGAATGATGTATTGACAATGCAGTTTGTCTCAAGCTGAAGTGCATATTTGTGGAACAGCAGATGTACGTTTTCAAAGGACTTGCAAAACAAAGACCAGCTATTTTTTTTTTTTTTTTTTCTTTTTGGAAAGTGAATGTGGATGCAGACTTCAGCATTAGGAGGAAATGAATGATTGATATCTAATAATCAAAACCATTTGTAGTACTGGAGATTGTTACCTCCTACTGCACAGGCCTTAAATCTCTGTTTCTTTGATCATTTCTTCTGAACAGACCCATATTCCTGGTACCTGTCCAACGATATCAGGAATTCGTCAACACTCTACAGTTTCAGGTTACGGACTACTGCGTCAGAGTTTGTGCTACAAGCATTTTACAGGATGCTGAGAGCCACCACTGGGATGACTACAAAGCTTTTTATGAGGTGTGAAGTTAAGTTTACTGTCCCTCCTTTTTTACACAAATATGTTTTACTGCCTACCTGCTTTCTGGCTAATTAGAAACATGAGCTTGGCAGTACTGACACACGAAGGCTGTTGGGATAATGTTTTTTAAATATTGAATCTGTACTTAGAAAAACACTGTTTTTAAAAACCTGAAATAATTAGAACTCTCCTTCTGCTTAAAAGTAAAAATAACTTAATTTGAGCTGCAGTGTTTCAGTGCTATATAACAAGTTGGAATATAATGGGGTACGATGAAAACTCAAAGAGAAAAAATGCCAAAATACTACAACCTTATATTGTTTTCAAAGGGACCAGTTATAGGTATCCTTGCATTTTTTTCTTCTTATATATTTCCATCTGTGTTTGATAAATATTTTTTATTAAGCAGCTTTATTCTTTATACTTATTTTTTTCCTTCTTATTGTATGTTCTTATGAGTGTGCTTTAAGACCCATCTGATCATTTATAGCTTACCTATTTTCATTTAACCCATGTTTTGAAATCCCAAATTTCTACTGAATTAAAGCCTAATGATTCCCAGTGCAACCAAAGCCAGGATCAATTAAAATTATTCATCATCAGGCTTCATTAGTTTCCCTTCCCCTGAATCCCATTGATTATACATAAACCACAACTCTTGAAATCCCTTGAAGTTGACTTCAGGGTGAGGTGAAACATTATATCTATGGAGTATTGAGAAAAACAGAGTGGAGTTTTATTCAGTGAAGTCACTCCTGTCACCTTCCTGACACTGAAGGTTCCAGTGGCTCCATTTATGCCTGAGTTATTATCATAATAAATGTTGTCACAACAGAGAGGAGCAGCTTAGAAGCCTTTTAAAAGGGCTTTCCACTTTTTCTAAGACGATTTCATGGGTCTTAGAAAGGGTCTCCTTTAGAGGCCCTTCCCAGATACATTTTCTATTTGCAAGAGCATCCATATAGGGTTTTCCAAACCTGACATACTTCAAACAGCAGTGAGCAGAAAGAAAAAGGGAAAGTGGTATGGTGCAGCTGGTATCCCGAGATAAGAATAAAAGTATCGGTCTTCCCCTCTCCTGGCAGCATCCCAGCTCCCTTATGTGCCTTGAGGTAAACAGAGAGGTTGAAAATGAATCCATCTCATGTTTCAAACTATTTCAATGTGTCAGTGTACTAATGAGCAATTTTATATAATGTTTCCATTGAAGAACTGGTCTCTCACTATATGTCCAACATCGGGGTATTATGTTTCCTCTTATGCAACTGGGAAGTAGAAGAGTTGTACAGTATAAATAATAAGTAGATGCATTGAGAAACTGTTATTGAAGTTACCAAGTATTTAAAAAAACAAAAACAAAAACAAATTACCACATAACATGCAGCTCTTAGATCTTATGACAAGAGTTTAGCTTCTAAGACAGAAATAACGAGAGAGCTACCCTGTGATTACATGGTACTGTAGCTTCCATACACTTACTTACATGGTCAGTAGTTACAATTTAATTGAAGTTAGTGGTTGTTATTTATGCTCAGAAAAATAAAGTGATACTGCTTTTCTATTTACCAAAACTAAGAACCTTCTAAAAATAGCACAGATGCTAAGTTGTTTTGACAACTGGAGTCCCTGACATGGTTTTATCCCATTTACTATACCGCTCTCTCCTCCTCTCCGCCATTATTCCAACTGATTTGTGAAACAGGACTAGTATGTTTTTGGCAGGGCTGTTGTGAGAGGAGAGGAGATGAAATCTGCCTGACTGGTGGGGAAGGATAGGATAGAGATCTCAGGGGAACCTATCGCCCTGTGCAGAGTGTAGTAAAGAAATAGTGAAAAAATTTATAAAGATATGGAGCAATATTTGCTCACATTTCATGATATCAAGTGAGCCCTAGATACATCATTTCCATTTTCTAAACTGTCAGGTTGAGAGAGCCAAAGAGTTCAGTATCTTTCTGATGAGGTGCTGGTCAGATGGCACAGTGGGTGTTCAAATTACACGTTTAAAATTAAGCTTTTAGTGTAGTTGACATCTGCTCAATTTTAGCAACTTGTGTTTTCTAATAGTCAGAGAATGAAGAATTGTCTGTTCAAAGATAATATTGAGTGGCTTATATAATCAAGCCCAGCTGCTTGTTTCCTGATATATAATCTAAATAAAAGCTCACATCTGTTTACCTTATAGTGGGTCTACAAAAATAACAGATGTTTACTAGTAGAATACTTTTGAAATGACAACAAAGAGGGAACAGGTCAGAAAAATAAATGAATCACATTTAGTTTAATGAAAGCCCTTGCATACATTGAACTTATACACATTTTGAAGAAAATTGTGAGAAAGGTGACCAGCTTGGAATGTCTTTAAGTAAACATGAAGTTTGTATTTTTAAAAGTCTTAAAAATAAGTATATTTTACTTTAGGAGAAGAAATCTGTGTGCCTAAAGTTATTATTATTTTCTCATTTATTGCTAAAAGGTAGCTATTAAGGAAATTGTTTTTTTATATTTTGAAAAATATGAGAAATCATGTTGGCCATGTTATTATAGGCACCCACCCGTTGCCACGGAGAAAGTGGCATGAAATCATTCAGGCCAGTTATGACATGGGTTGGGTTGGTTTTGCTTTAATTAACACACAACACAGAAAGTAATAAGTAATAAGTAATAAAGTAATAAGTAATAAAGCAAATCAAGCATTAAAATTCCTTTCTTACTTGAGGAAATTTTTTTAAAGCATTCTTTATCACAGAACACACAACAAAGAAAATATAAGAAACTATAATTTTGTGACTTCTGCATTAATTTTGTAATTCTTTTTTTTTTTCTTAAACAGTTTTCATGTACATCTAGTCAGGAAATCAGAAGTGGTCAAAGTCCCCACTAGTTTGAACTTGACTCTTTGACAGTTTGATATCCAAGTTTCCCACCCAAGGAGAATAATTCTACTCATTTATAAACTCCATTTGAAAGTCAATAGATAAAAACTATAGATTGTTATTATTACAGTAACTACAAAAGATTTTACTAATCAAAGAAATTACGAGGAGAATGATACATAAGGAGTATCCACGTAAGAAATGATCAACTTTAGGTATAGGAGAACAACAGACTTTTTTTTAAGATGACATTTGTTTGGGCTTCCCTAGTGGCACAGTGGTTAAGGGTCCACCTGCCAGTGCAAGGGACATGGGTTCGAGCCCTGGTCCGGGAAGATCCCACATGCTGCGGAGCAACTAAGCCCGTGTGCCACAACTACTGAGCCTGTGCTCTAGAGCCCGCGAGCCACACTACTGAAGCCCACACTCCTAGAGCCCGTGCTCCGCAACAAGTGTCAATGAGAAGACCACACACCGCGACGAAGAGCAGCCCCTGCTCCCTGCAACTAGAGAAAGCCTGCGCGAAGCAACGAAGACCCAACGCAGCCAAAAATAAATAAAATAAAATAAATTTATATAAAAAAAAGAATGAAAACTAAAACTATTCTTAAAAAAAAAAAGATGACATTTGTTTGAGAAATATAAGTAGTGGGCGAAGCAGAAATTTTAAGTCCAAGAGGATTACTTAGAGATAAATTGGAAGTTTTTCTTGTTTAACTTTTGATACAGTAACATATAATCAGGATAGTGTTTGAAGAACACATTCTTCAAACTTCAAATAATCTCTTTCAAATAATCTTTAACTCTGGTCTGAAGAAAATGAGGAAACTACTAGCATACCTCCCTGAGAGCATGTTAACTAATTAGGGTTGTAATTCACTTGAGGCTACCTTCTCATTTCTGCCTGTTTTCCTTGTCTTTGGCTGCTGTTGTGTCTCACTGTGGTCAGGGAAAATTTGACACAGAGAAGAGGTCTGTAGCGGGGTGGAAAGGAATGAAAATCTGGCCCTTTGGAAGTATAAAGTACTGTAAAAATACTAGGAAATGATGATAACATATGCCTAGACTTTACAAAATCTTGCAAAAATCAGACTATATTACTGTTTCTAGTATTGTTAAAACTCCATGGATGAAATAGCCTAATATAATCTTCGATAGTTACCCACCCCCTTTGTTTTCATGCATGTTGATAAGTATATAGTATGTAAGTTTATTTTTGCTCCTGTCATTTCATTGCAATGTAAAATCTAAAACATTTATAAAATGATCTCAATGATGCTAATCATCCCAGAAAAATATACATATATAAACAATTTAAATTAATAAATTTTAATTTTCGAAGAATTGGCCCAGTATCTTAAACTAGCATGACTTTGGTTAGCAGCTATAAAGACAATTATTTTAAAGTAAATTTTAAACTCTAGACCAGGAGTAGGTAAATCAAGGCTATGCTAGGTTAAATGCTTGTGGTCTGGATTTGCACGAGAATGTCTGGTCTCATAATTGAAATAAAACATATGTTCCTTTGTCAATAAGGATGTTTTACATGTTGTCAAAAATCTTTCTTGGTCATCTAGTGTGTCAAACTCTCCAGCTACTTCTTTTCAGCCTGAACTAATTAGGTTCATAGGAAGCAAACTGATATTTGGGAAGATGTGATTGTCTTTTTTAATGTGTGGTGGTTTTGCTAGGGGGAAAGATGCTCCTTCTCGCTCCAGATGTGGCATTATTTCTTCTGGGCGCTTCATCACGATCTCTGGACCATTCTGCCCCCTAAGTTAGCCCAGGAGATTCTAGCAGAAGTGCTGGAGAAATCTTTGGGTCTCCTGGCCTCCAGATATGCTCGGGCCCATCCCAGTTATAAGAGAACTCCACAGATAAGGTAATTGAAGTTGTGAAAACCACTGTTTTTTAAGAAAACTTTTTTGTCATTTGTATAAAGCAGAATATAATTCTGTGTCTCATGACATAGCTCCTTGTATATTTAACACATTTCTAACATCTGAAAGGAAATAATATTCAATTTTCCCGAGATACTTAAGTAGAAATGTGGAACTTGAATCAAAATAACTTTGTTCTTTTTTCTTCTTAAAATTGTATATAAAACCCACTTGTTTCTAAAGAGTGAGTCAAGATGTATTACAATCTAGGACATAGATGTCCAAAGGTTAATAAATAAGGTAAAGAGAGAAAATTAAGGTCCTGAAATGGAGAAGAAAGCAGCAGTGCTGTGATGAAGTAATTTGACTTTGAGATTTTAGGCAACCAGGGGATTTTTGTTTTGGGGTTTTTTTTTTAATGTCTTTAAATAGTGTAGTTAATCTTCATTCAGGAAACTCTTTTGTCTAATCATTTGTCTCTTAAAATAGTCTAATTACTTCTTTCCTCTTTTCCTTTATTTTTTTCCTTTTCTTTTCATTATGTATTACTAAAAGCCAGTTCAGCAAAATGTGAAATCACAGAAAATAAGGAGCAGCCGTCACGGGGTCTTAAATTAAAGACTGAATTACAGTCCAATTCTATGGGTTATCTAGGCAATGAATATTACAAAAATGTGCTTACGTGACAGCAATGGTCTGTACGAAGGCTTTTGTTTTTACAAACATTCTGGCTAATATGATTAAGACCTGACTTTTAGGTATAAAAAAATTTTTTTTCAGATATATGTTAGGAGGAACCGAAAGACATCAGAGGCTTTTTTTTTTTTTTCAGTAGGAATTATTTTTCTCATCAAGCATGCTGCATTTGAAGGGCATTTAGGTCCTGCTACAGTGTTCCATAAGTATGGTATTTTGAACAGGCTGTTTTGAATTACTGACCAAGCATTTTTTTAAAAAAACATTGAACTCTGAAGAATAGATGGAAAATTCCTGTTGAGAGCAAAGAATACCTTCATTCTTTTCCTGATGTAGCTTAAATCACTTTTGACTGTGAGGTGGCAAGCCATTATGAGATGATTATGAAATCAGATTTACTGTTAGCTCATGAAATAGGTAGTATATTTAATTGATTGTACTATAGAGACTTTTGGTTTCTATTTTCTGGGTAGTTACATAAAAATGCCACGCAAAGCTAGAGTTATCTCTCCTAGTTTTTAATATGTAAAATAAATAAATAATTTTATTTGAATGGTTAATTCTAAAGCATCGATAGTGAGGAAATCAGATTTCGCAGGCATGTGTGTGTTTGTGTGTATATCTATATCTTGGATTTGCAATTGTTTAATTAGCAATTAGAGTGAGTGGATGCAAACTATAATTAAACCTTCCTAAGGGTGATTCTTTTTTTTTTTTTTTTTTTTTTTTTTTGGATCCTCCCAGACCGGGGCGCGAACCTGGTTCCCCTGCATCGGCAGGCGGACGCGCAACCACTGCGCCACCAGGGAAGCCCCTTTAAGGGTGATTCTTGATGTTTTTAGAATTCCAGTAGCTTCCAACTATTGTATAACCAAAACCATATATATGATTTATATATAATATGTTATATATTATTAATGTATGTATACATGTATTATATATAATACATTTGAAGCCAAAATGTCATTTTAAAAGATCCTCAAACTTATTTGTTTCTTTTCATTTCAAAACTTTCATCTTCTATTTCTTCAGCACTGAATTTAAAAGAAAAAAAAGAGGAAATTAACTAAGCTCTATACAATTTAGTCATATACCAAAATAGTCTTTAAACAGATCTTTGGAGTGCTGATAAAACTCAAGAAAGATAGAAACCAAAAATGAGTTTATGAATAAGAAAAAAATAGCATATTTGCCACAAATTTATTTAATATTGGAAATTTCTGAAACAATAAGCTTTTCCATTTGCACTTCTGGTGTCATTTTTTCTCATCTCCCACTTGCTGGGAGAACATGTTGCCCAATCTTGTAACTTTCTTTTGACACCTTGTACTTGGATGAGGACAATTGTCCTGCTATCAGATTTTTACCTATCATGCATATATGGATAATAGGAAATTTTCTTTTAATCTGACTTTTGCTGAATTTAATTGCTGACTTTTGCTGAAGGAAAGTCTCTTGAGATTCTTGAAGAGTATCTTGATAATGCAAAATAAACATTTAAAAAAAAAAAAAGAAGTACTCCTGAAACACTTCACTACTATAGACTTCACTATCCCTAAAGATAATGAATGGTATTATGGGTCAGCTAACACTTGGAAACTCAAAAGCTATTTTTGATGCTGTCTATCTGTTTTTGATCTCTGAAGCTCTGATAGCTAACCAAATATATCTATTCTTACATATTCTTAATATAATAGCTATGGATGATAGTGTATATACCAAGCAGAAAAACTATTTTAACATGATTTTCTTCTTTTTCTTTCCAACAGACTTGATGTCACAACAATTTTAATATGCACTGAGAACATGTTATGGTCAGTTTGCACATCTGTACAGAAGCTTTTGAATCCTCATGAGTATGTAGATGATAAAATTTTAAAAATTCATACCCATTGTAATAATCTCTTCACAACATTAGTCATTTTGACTTCACCACTAACTGAATTATATCAGTAAGTGTCAAATATATTTTCTCTTTAGCTATTATGATATATAAAATAATGTGATTTAACAGAGTTATTTTCATGATACTGAGTTGTGTGAAGTAGCAAGTAGAAATTTATTGAAGTGCGTTTTTGATATGAGGTGAGCCATTTTACAAAACTGACACTAACCAACAGGGGTTTCTTCATTCTCAGAGTAATTTGGTCCTAGTAATGTGGTATATCTCTATTGGTCGATCCTTTTCAGTTGATAAGGCTCCAATACAAGCAGGATCATTTTGAGCATCACTATTTGAGTTGTTTAAATGATCAAATTATATTAATGGATTGGTTATTTCAGTCATAGCTTGATTACTCTATGAAAAAATAAATCATATCCAATGGCTTTGTGTGCCTTTTAAAAATATTTTTTAATTTTTAATTTAATATAAAGTGATTGTCTCTAATAAAAAATATTTTTAAATGATTGTAAGATATTCTCAGGGGACTTCCCTGGTGGGCCAGCGGTTAAGACTCTGTGCTTCCATTGAAGGGGGGCATGGGTTTGATCCCTGGTCAGGGAACTAAGATCCCACATGCTGTGCAGTGCGGCCAAAAAAAATAAATAAAATAAAATATTCTCAAATCTGGAAGAGACCTAATGGTTCCATACTTTCAGTTACTCTGCCATTGATTTGCATTTTTAGTATTGGACGTAAGTGACTGAGCTAGTAATGGCAGTCAGTGGAAATAGGAACAAGTAATTACGTTTTTTAAATGTTGAAATATTTTACTTAGCTAAACAAATAAGATTTAGGGAAATTTAAAAGTTTGAACTACTTTTCTGGTTTATTTCATTCAAATTTGTAATATTATAAAAGAGATTAGAGTAAATCTTATAATAAAACGTTAATACAATTTTGTTTAAACCCTCCTCCAAAATAGTCACTTTATATTGAAAGACTAGATATTGCATATTCTTAGTTTCTTGGATGGTAAAAATTATACATATTTCTATTTCTTAGGATAAATTAGGTAAAGTATTTGTTTCTGCACTATGCTGGTAAAGGCAATATATAAATCTTGATTTTCAGTAAATTTTAAAACTTTTGTGTTAGAAATTCTAAGAGTGATTAACAAGTTTGATTTCAATTTCCCTATAATTTTCACCCACTCCTTGACTTTCAACAGACCCATTGTTTACAGATTGCTTCTTCTGGCAACCTTACCATTGAGAACTCATTTTAGAAATGGAGAATTCTTTGAGAAAGGGAAAGAAATAGTGAGATAAATTGTCATAAATTTGGGATTATGTACATAATGGTGCATAATCATAAAAAGCTCAAGGTCTGAAACCTATAGTAAATCCTAGTAAACTAAACTGACTTACTATAGATGAAAAAATTACTATGCTCTTAGTTCAATGGGTCATTTCATCTAAGGGGAAGGCCCTGTGAAAATCAGGAACAAAGTTGACAAATTTCATGGATTGGTCATGGTAAGCAATATTGAATTTCATGGTCTGTCACAGATGAATAGAAAAATTTTAACCCCCCAATGCATTTGTAAAACAAATAAATTATTATCAAAGATTGCATATTTTAATAATAATAATATAACACACATTCATTATTGTTAACCTGTGGCCTTTTGATACATTTTAAAACAACTATGCAAGTATTCAAATCTCTGTGATTTGTGCATTAGATATTGCACTGTAACCTCATTCAACAAATTTAAATTGCTAATTTCAACCAGGATGGCAGTACACTTTATACCAAGCACTGCCTCTGGTTTTCTTAATATAAAACATAGATAGTGGTATTGCTTTGAAGCATGAACAAAACTCTATACATACTTTAATTTTTTTATTATTTCTCAGATCATAAAAATTTTCACAGATTGTATCCATTCATGTTGATATAAAATTTATTATTGCTTTCCTAAAGTGTAAATCTAACCTTTAAAATATATTTTGCTTTGTATTGACAAAGAAAATCTACAGGGCAGCATGTTCCTCACCAAATAGGAAAAAAAAAGTGTGTGTATGTTGCAAGAACCCTATTGACTTATTTATTAGCTTCTTTTCACAGCCAAGATATGAAGTTGTCATATTCTTAGTATTTTAGAAAAAAATTGTATCTCTGTCTCACATTTAAAAATTAAACTGTATGCTTTGAGGAATTGGTGAAAAGTAGCAATCAGATGTTGATAGCATTGAATTTTTATAAACTGTACCTGACATTTGTTACTCTATGTGATATACCTTTTTTGAAGGTGACTGCCTTTATTCCAAGTAGTTCTGACAGATAAACTGATTGTATTTTCCTTCCTGAGATTAGCATAGGACTACTAAATCCCAGGGCAGAAATACGATTTTTAAATCTTTTCAGAAAGAATGAAACCTGTTTGCAAAAATGTGTGTTCTTTTTTAACTCTCCTTTGCAGATTTCTGTTAGAATGTTGTAAAAGGAGTACTTTAGGTTTGTCCTGCAGGGAAAGAAACCTGCTGAAACAGAAAACATTCACCATGTATTTTCCAAAATGCTTATCACGTGTAGTTATACTTATCTTCTTCTGTAAAGGCAGTTAAGCTGCACTTTCAGAAGTGTACTCAATGCACGTTCACACACATACCCAGACAGTGATTTCACGTATTGAATTTTGCTTGTGTAGAATGTTCGTTTTAGTTTGTATATAGCAAATTAAAATTAATTTTTAGAATTTTAGGTAAATACAATTTAGTTTCAATTCGACAAATGTTGTTGCCTCCCTAGGCCCTATGATTAAGCACCAGGATTAAATACAAGGGATACAGCAGTGAACAAGATGAAATATTCACCCCCAAGTAATTTAGGAAAGTCTGAAAACATTTTTAATGTTAAAATTGAATCTTATATCTCCAGAATATTTTGATGTGTTATATAAAAACTAAAAATGGAAATTTTTTGAAAGTTGATTGTCCCCAATGTTACATCATTTAATAACATGGAAGAATGAATTTCAGTACAAGTACCAACATACCAGGCAAAGGTTGGAGTCATCAGCAATAGGCCAGAATGTTGATCACTAAGCCAAGGAACAGCAGACCTATCTTTGGGGTTCACTTGTTATCATTCTCATGGCTTTTGAATCACTAAACTCTAAGGTATTTCAGTACTTTGTCTGTAGTTCAGTTTCAAACTAGTACTAGGTGTTTTAAAGTTATTGTCTTAGCTTGTTTATTTCTTTAGTTATATGAAATTATTTCACTGTCCCTCACAAAACAGAACGTGTTGGACTAAAACTTTGTTTTTCATACTTCAAGGATGTCTGGCACACTCGAAACAGGTAGTTCCTCAAAATGTTAAGCATAGGGATGCTCGTGTAAAATGTTGAGCATATGGTCCTATGACGCAGTAATTTTACTCCTAGGTATGTACACAAAAGAAATGCAAACATATGTCCATGTAAAGATTTGTACACAAGTGTTCGTAGCAGCATTTTTCATAATAGCACAAAGTGGGAAGAACCCAAATGTCCATCAGCTGGTGAATAGAAAACAATATGTGGCATGCACATACAGTAGAATATTATTCAGCCATAAAAAGAAATGGAGTACTGACAGATGCTGCAACAGGGATGAACTTCAAAACCTGCATGCTAAGTGAAGAGAGCCAGACATGTGAGAGCACATATTGTATGACTCAGTTTACTAGAAACTTCCAGAATAAGCAAATCCACAGAGACAGAGAGTAGATTAGTGGTTGTCAGAGGCTGAGAGGAGGGGAGAATGGATAGTACCTGCTAATGGGTACAGGGTTTCTTCTGAGCCTAATTAAAATATTATAAAATTAGATAGTGGTGAAAGTTGCACAGCTCTGTGAATATAGTAGAAATCATTTAGCTGTGTACTTAAAATGAGTAAATTTTGTGGTATGTGAATTATATATCTCAATAAAGCTGTTAAAAAATGAATATAGATTAGATGGAAATAGAAATACGTAAAATGTAAAAAAAAAAAAAAAAAAAAAAAAAGGTGTCTGGCAGAATGCAAAATGATCCAGAAAACAGAGGTAGTTCTCTTAGCCATTTTGTTTAGATTAAATGACTCCCTTTGTACTCTTCCCTCTAAACATTATTTTTGAGGGAAATCTCTATCAAAAGAAAGAACTAAAATCAAACAGCTTTCTGTGTGGTCTTAATAAGATAAAACATTGGTAAACGGCTAGTCGTTAATTTTGGAGAAGGCCAGTGCCCTGAATCTCTGACTAGCTCGTTCCTGCCCTGTACTCTGGGGTCAAGTCTGGTTCTGTCTCTTCACCATATGTCCTGTTCTCAATCTGCGCCTTGGCTGTGTACCACCCGAGACTGACTTCACAGATGCCCCCAAAATTCATCCTCCTTTCTACTAAGCAGGGTCTGACAATACCTTCTATTTATTCACTCCTTTTTTTTTTTTAACCGGTATTTACAGTGCACTTTCTATAGGCCAAGCATTGTGCCAGTCATTTTCTAACTTCAAATCATCATTTTGTAACCTCAAAGAGTTATTTTCATCATGAGAAAGGGGCAGGAGAAATGCAGGGAATCATACTGTACTCCAAGTATCTTACCTTGTGTCTTTCACTTAATGACATTTAGGCGGCAACTTATAGTCCCAGGGGTAACACTGCTTTATGAAAGAAAAGCAGTGACTTAGAATTATGTTTAAAATGGTGAAGTAGATTGAATTTGGTTATCTCTACATATTCATGGTTAGTTGGCTATGATTTTAGGGGCATCAGAAAGGCTCATATGTCCTCAGTTATCTCAAGTATTCCAGTGTTGTCTCAATAGTTCAGTTCCAAACTAATTCTACTTCTTCTGAAGTTATGGTCTTCTCTTGTTATTTTTATTTATTGCGTACCTCCAATGGGTTCGGCACCATGGTAGCCACAGGTGATACAAGACATCTGACCTGACCCCTCTGCCCCTGTGGAACTTACATCCTTGGGCTACCTCTATTCCATCCTGGAGATTTATTCCGTTAGCATCATATTATGAGACACAGTTCTTCTGGGAGGGCAGCCAAAAGCAGTATGGCACAAGAGAAGCATAAAACCCAGCTAACTCTTTTTAGCAGATCAGTTTATCTCACTTTTGATGTGCACTGAATTTATTTCATTCTAGCAGCAGCTGGCTACATAAGCTCAAGGAGTCAATCAGTTTTGATAATGAAAAAAGGAAGGAAGGGGGGCTTCCCTGGTGGCGCAGTGGTTGAGAATCCGCCTGCCGATGCAGGGGATACGGGTTCGTGCCCCGGTCCGGGAAGATCCCACATGCCGCGGAGGGGCTGGGCCCGTGAGCCATGGCCGCTGAGCCTGCGCGTCCGGAGCCTGTGCTCCGCAACGGGAGAGGCCACAACAGTGAGAGGCCCGCGTACCACAAAAAAAAAAAAAAAAAAAGGAACGAAGGCAACATAATTGTAGATCAGGGACCCAAAAGAGACAGAATCTGGGATAGTGTGCTCAAGTCGGGTGGTGTGATCAGCCCAGAGCCAGTATGATGTTAGTAATAGAGAAGGGGCATGATGTTGGAGGAAAGACAAAGGCAAGGAGTTTCCCCAAATTTATATTTTTCCCTTTAAGCAAAGCTGTCTTTACAGGCCGCTAATTTGGAAATGTGAAGACATGTATTCTGCTTCAACCTATGGACAATTACTTATTTTTAAAGGAGTATTCACATTTGCTATATCAAAATTCTTTTATGTCTTGTGGAAAATATAATTCTGTGGCTCATATGATTGTATTTTACTCTCCACTATGAATTATTTAGAGCATCTTCTCTTTTAACTGTATACCAAAACATCATTAGAGGTTATCTAATAGCTAGATCATCATTTCATTCTCCCATGGAGGCTTGCAGGCCAATTTTCACCCTGTTATACTCTCCAGAATAATGAAACTAATTTGGGATCTTGCTGTGGAATTAAATGCTCATACAGATCCCACCCCCTCTGAGACCATAAACATCTGCCATAATATTTCATTATCGCCAAATAACCTTACTATTACCAGTACAACTCTCAGTGGAGAAAAAGAGTTTAGGGACTGGCAGAAATGTTCTGGGAAGTATTGCATTGCCGATGGTTTGTAGTCTAAGAAATTTTGGTACCAAATCACCATTCCATTATTATTAGATCCTCCATTATTTTTTCTAATCTTGAGAATAAAACTGTACCTAGACAACTGTTTAGACTATTAGGCATTCCATGTCAGTTCTGAGGTAGTTGTAGACCTTCTTAAGAAGTATTTGCAACTGTCGTTATCATACTGATACTACCTTACATTTGTTGAGCCCTTATTATGTACAGGGCACTTTGCTAAAGGCTTTTATGCATTATCTCAATCATCACACTGACCTTGTGAGGTGATTATTATTATCTTCTTCTTACAAATGAGAAAACTGAAGCAAAATTAATTGCCAAACAACATAACACATCTGATAAAGAGCCCACCCAAGATACACACCCAGGCTATCTGGCTCCAGAGGTCCTGCACATACTCAGGCAGGTGCATTTATGATCTTCCATGACCCTCCCCTTGGGTATGGAGCAGGCAGCAAAACGTGAATGTAAAAGGATCAGAGGTAGAGTTAAGTCCTAAGAAGAAGCAAAGCCAAATAAGGATATAGTGAGGGATGGAATGGTGAGAAGGGAAATATTTTAGACAGGGTGGTGGTCAGGGAAGACTTATCAGATAAGGTTTTGAGGTAGAGCCATCTATGGAGCCAGTTGAACATGGCAGAGAGGGCATTCTAAGTAAGGTATTCATTCTTGGAGAAATAAGGTGCCCCCTACCCCCTGCAGATAACTGGACAAATGGAGTTTTATGCAAGACTCTCTTGTATTAAAAAATATTCCATCTTTATTATTGTGCCTCCCTTCTAAAACAGAGTTTGTGCTCATTGTCTCCACTTTTGCCCCTACCATTTACTCAATATACTGCAGCTGCCCTCTTCATGCTAAACAAACAACATGGGCAAGTCATCCATGCACACCCAATTGCTAACTTTACAATTTTTGTCCCTCCATTCACTTACCCTCTCTGCAGCTTATGACACTATTGGCCGTTTCTCTAACCCTAACATCACCTTCTCCTGACTCTTTGCCTACTTCTCTGATGATTCCTTCCGCTTCATTTGAGTGCTTCTTTTTCTCACCTCACCCTTTAAATGTTGGTGTGTTCCAGAGTTCCATCCTTGTCCATCTTTTCATCTTACACTGTTTCTTTGGGTGAATTCACCCATTCCCATGGCTTCACCATTATGCTAGTGACTTATGTATCAGTATCTTCAATCCAAATGTCTCTTGTATATGCTGGATCAGTAAATCCAAATTCCTATTGGAGTCTGCAACACCCTCAGCATATCTAAAACTAAGGAAAGCACCTGCAAGTCATCCAGACTTCTCCTTTTATCTTAACCCTTCTGCCTTCTACCTCCTCCCTTTTGCTGCCTCCAACCCCATATCATTAGAGAATGAATATTGTTAATTCTATTAATTTTATTTGTTTTTATATTTGTCCCATACACAAGATCTCTTCTGCTTCTTACTTTGGTTTAGGACTTTGTCTTCTTCTGCCTGGTCTACTGAAATATCATCTTCATTATCTCCCTTCCTCCAGCCCTAATCTCCAATCAGCTCTCCTCACTAGTGTACAAGTGAGTTTCCTAAAATGTAAAATAGCTGATAAAACTCCTATGCTATAAACTCTTCAGTGATTCCTCATTGCTAATACAAAGTCCAGACTCCTTAGAAAAGCATGTCTTGGTGTCCTGACCTAGCTCATGCCTGCTTCTCTAGTTCACACAGTGGAAGGTATGGGATGGAAACAGGACAGCCTCATTTTGGAGCCTATTTATGGAATTTTGTTCTATCTGAAATTTAGTGAGGAAATGGCTTTCAAAGAGGAGATGATCTATTAAAAGTCTAAAAAATGTCAACATGTATTTAATTAGAAGGTGTTCTACTTGGCGAGACAAACAGTGGAGGGGCAGGTCAAATTTGGAAATGTGAGGATACAAGAAGCAGGCTGTAGGATGAAAAGAGAGGGGTGGGTTTTCAAAGTCAAATTCCGTTCTACCTATTATTTAAAAGATGCTATGGCTACTGTACTTTAGATGAAGAGAGATAGCACCACTTCAAACAATTCTGTTTCTAAAATGTTCCCAGTTGTGACTCTTAACTCCATGTGGCAAATATAGTCTTCTGTTATTATAAAAATTTTATTAGCCAAGCTATCTACTAAAGATTTTATGTAACAAATCCTTTCTTATTACCTCAAGATTTATTGTTGAATTTGGGCCAACGTAGAAAAATGTTATAGTTACTCCTCCAAAGATAGTTGTAGACCAGATATTCTGGCCAAATTGTTCTAATTTTGAAAACACAGTCATATATTTTACAGTTAAATTCTTCTTTACCTGCCTTCTGTAGGCCCTTAGCAGCATACAAAATTAATTTTAAATTCTCATTAATTGTTTAGTATTTATAAATCACTTTAAAGAGTAAAAAGAGGTACCTTTATGCTAAACATTTTTGCATTAACAAAGCAAAAATGACAAAATATTGACATTTATTGGATTCAGGTTGAGGGAGGGAGACATACGTGGTGTTCATTTTACTGTTCTTCATACATTTATTTTTGACAAATTTTATAATGGGAATTTTTTAAGTTAAATGATAATGGTATTGTCATACCTTCCCAAGTGTAAGGGTTGTTGCAGAGAGGCCTCTGAATCACCTATTAAACTGTAAATACCAAGTGGATGAAGTGGGTGCATTGTCCATTCTAGCACAATATTGTTTTGTGTAAAATCATTAACTTTGAATACTAAGGAAAAATAAGTTTTGATGGTCTTCATAGTTAATGTTCCCTGTATGTTCTGAAATAATGATTTTTATTTCCCTAGGACTTTTCAGCATGGCATGGATGATTCTGCCTCAGATTCCTTAAAGCCATTTTTCAAGCAACCATTACATTGGCTTTCTTGCATATCACATTTCCACCCTTCTTTACTCAGGTGAGAACCTCTAAAAACTATACCATCTATAATTCTTTGATTCCTGTGAAGTTTAATAGACACTTTTATCCATAGAGGTAAATACATCTTACAAAAAGAAATTAAAACTTTTGACACTATGCAGGTAAGTAAAGAGTATATTTCTTTCTTTAGCTCAAGAATCCAAGATATAGGCCTCATAATCATTCTACTAACATAGTTTTACTAAAGTAATGGAAAAATGTGAATTTTTGGAATTTAGTTTTATTTTAGCTAATTGCCTAGCTATTTTAAAATTCATCCTTCTTGATCTATGACTGGGGATTTGACAGTTCTCCAGCTAATTGTCAAAAAAAGGCAGTAATACGGGATAATTCATGTGACTAACTCAGAGCCTGAGGAAAAAGTTGAGAGAGGAGTAACTTTAAAAATTAAGAATAGGGTCTTTCACTTTTATTATTTAATTAATGGCATTTAAACATAAGAAAAATCATTTAAAGCATGAAATGTACTTCCAGAGTAATTTGATGACATTTTGTGGCATTACGTGGAATGTCAGTTTGATTCTTTGCTGAATATATCATAGGAAAGTACCTTTCCGTGGTATCTGTGAATAAATATATCATGTATAGCTGTAGGAGAATATTGTTAATCCCTACACATTCTTGATGCATCTTAGAAATACACTATTAGTGATTTCACTATCTAAATTGACTGACTGTATCTCTCTCTTGAGGAACAGGAGTCCTACCCGTAAAAAGAGGGCATGAAAACCTCATACACAAGTCTCTATAGATACGATAAGCATATACTGTTTACCTATCATGTGCCTGTCCTCATATATGTAACGGGAAATCCAAGATCAATGAGACATTTGCCATCCTGCCTTCAAGGACCTCAGAGTATTGTTGTTACTTCACTTACATATAAAACATTTTCAACATCTCTGAACAATTCCTTATGACTGATTCCTAGAAAGGGAACACCCTGGGACTTCCCTGGTGGTACAGTGGTTAAGACTCCGTGCTCGCAATTCAGGGGGCCCGGGTTTGGTCCCTGGTCAGGGAACTAAATCCCATGTGCCACAACTAAAGACCCGGCCAGCCAAATAAGTAAATAAATAAATAAATAAATATCTTTTGAAGAAAGAAAGAAATGGAACACCCTTAATACTCTGTCACTTCCATACACTGCAGCTGTCATGTAAATACCTCTTATGTCTTTAAGGATTAAACAGCTGACTTTAATATTCATTATTGCAAAGATAACACATTAAACAACTGGATCTTTTACAGTGTGGGTTAAACAAACAAACTGTTTCATTTTGATGAGTTCCCAAACTTCTAAACATATTTGTTCTCCATGTTATTATCACATTTGTTTAATCTATTTTTATTGCCTGCTTTTATCTTAATCTATAACCAATGGAGTTACCTCTTTAAGCATAGCTGATAAGACTTCCACCTCCAGGCTTGCTCTGTTCAGCCCATCTAGAGGCCTGGGAAGTCAGCATGTAAATGGGTTTATCTTTCAAATAGCTTCTTCTTATATTTAACTTCTTTCTCTTTTCTATACCTAAAGCAAACGTAAGTGTAATAAGACTTTTCTTTCTTTCTGCTTGATTGTAGCGATCAATCTTCACTATTATCCTAATGCAAAGATTAGAACATGGTGGTGACTACTCAGCCCACAGTGGAAATGCAATTTGATACAAGTTTTCTGGAGAGCAATATAATAAACTGTATCAAAAACCTTAAAAATATTTATGGCCCTTTATCCAGCAATTCCATTGCTAGGAATCAATCATAAGGAATTAATCAGAGCTGCTGAGAAAGTTTTATATGCAAGGATATTCATCGAAGCATTATTTGTAAAAGGAAAACATGGAAATAAATGTCTCACAGTATGGAATTAGACAAATCACCTATGGATTAGCCATGCGATAGACTACTGTGGCGTCGTTAAAAAGGTTGATTTTGAAAAATATTAAATGACAAATCATTGTGATTTATACTTAAGGGAAAACTGCAGGTTAGTAATGTTGTAGTAATCAAAGCCAGCCCAGTTTTTAGAGTGATAACTGTGAACCTGACATGCCCAGTGCTTCATGTACATTATCTTTTTCAAACCTCACACCAGTCTTTGAAATAAGTACTCATGTGCTTCTTTCATGGAGAGTAAAGTGATGTGCAGGTAGCAACTTTCTGAAGAGAACAAATCTGGGAGGCAGACTCTGAACCTCGGCTTGTCTGCTTCCAAAGCCCGAGCTCCTGACAACTGCACCTCCACCTTTCAGAGGGAGAGCAGTTCAGGGTGACGTTAACAGTCATGCAAGAAAAATCTAAGATTGTCAGTTATTCATTATGTAAAGTCTCTTTATCATTCGACTTGCGGGAGCCCTGATATACTAATGTATAGTGTTTATCTCCAAGGGAGGGATCTAGTATGCAGATTTCCCAAACTTGCATCATATGGGAGCCCCCGTTTCCCAGGGGATGAACAATTATTGCAAGATGGCACACAATTGAGAAGTGTTGAACTATGCCATACTACTCTACACGTAGCATTTTAAAAGTATGTAGAGAAAAACAAATATTGAAAGGATATAAAAACTCTATGCTAGAGAGCTTATAGTTTACATGTTTATATGGTAGGATTGTAAGCAATTTTAATTTTTATCTGGGCACTTTCCAAATTTCCTATAATGAAAGCAGCTTAATTTTATTAAGGTAAAAAAAATGTAAAGGAAAGAGAAACCTCATTTTTTAAAATGCTCTTTGATTCACATGTATTACCCTGTAACCTCTCTACAGAGGATTTCTAGCTCTGGGCACTTCCTTTACCCCAACATTCTATGTCCGGCTGCCCATATTTCTTGAATGACCCACTGGAAACCCAGCATGATGTCTTCAACAGATCCTTCTTGTCACTCTTCCTTTGTCCCCTAACCATGGTGTCTTTTCTATAAGGAACATATCATTCTTAAACACTTCGAAGGTAGAATCTTGATTCTGCTTTCCATATTGAGCTGCTTGTTGCCTATTCCTACTGTATTATCAGGTTCAGTTGATTCGTTCCCACAGTTCTCTTAGAACCAGTCTTTCTCTACAACCCATTGCAACAACCTTGGTCCATCTTACTATTATTTAATATGTTTTAAAAACTGTTTTCCTTATACCATTCTACTGGTCAAGAACCTACAGTAGCTTCTGCTTCTCCCACACTGCCTGGCTTGTTTCCTGGAGCACCCAACACTCTTCTCCGCTCCAGTTGTCAGTCTTCTCTCTTTTTTTTTTTTTTTTTTTTTTTTTTTTCCGGTGCGCCGGCCTCTCCCTGCTGTGGCCTCTCCCCTTGCGGGGCACA
>NC_041221.1:93586578-93705238 GCF_002837175.3 Physeter macrocephalus | reverse complement strand
CTCTCCCGTTGCGGAGCACAGGCTCCGGACGTGCAGGCTCAGCGGCCATGGCTCACGGGCCCAGCCGCTCCGCGGCATGTGGGATCTTCCCGGACCGGGACACGAACCCGCGTCCCCTGCATCGGCAGGCGGACTCTCAACCACTGCGCCACCAGGGAAGCCCTCCCTTGTCTTTAAGACACAGTTATTCTACAATTTTAACTTTTATTTATTGCTTAGTCTCAACTTTGAGCCTTTATTTATGTAGTTTTCTCTCCTGAAATGCCTTTGGTTCTCTCTCTTGCCTTTTTAAATTCTCCATGCAAGTACAGTATGAACCCTTCTACCCTGACTTTCTGACAGTTATTCTCTCTAACAGTTCCATATAATCTGCACAGAAAGACATGATCCATGTGATTCATGATCCAACATGTTCAGAACAGAGGAACCCAGGATAGCAATAAAAGTAGTTTCAAAATAACTCAACTTATTGATTTGCATTTGTCAAACATTGCAATGGGAATTCCTAGACCACCATCATGTGACCTTAAAAATCTTTACCTTTCCATCCATTTCCTCACATAAATCAGCTGTTTCTGTGTGTTTTTCACCTTCAAATTATCCTCCAAAACTCCATTCCTCACCTTAGCAACTAAAATGAACTGTTCAGGGAAATACACATGGGTTGAATGATAAACTAAAAATATATTATGCTTTTTTTTTTGGAAAGGGTGAGGATGAGACTAAAATATTTAATATTATGACGTATCTTAGTAATTTAGTCACCTATTTGCTCATTTATTTACACATGTGCATTGTGTCAGAAAGATTTAAGTTGGCTTTTAATAGTATTAAATATATTAAGATAATGAATTAAAAGTAGGTGAGAAGGAAGAAACAGAGCAAGGAGGACATTAAATTAAGACTTACAATAAGAGTTAGAGATGCATAAATAGTTGTATGCCCCGTAAATTTGTCTATAGGGTTACTAGAGAATGCCTACCAAGTATATAAATTGGTAAAAATAGAATTTTTCATGTTCTCCTAGAACTCCTGGAATAGAGTTTAGAAGAGTTTGCTTTAGGGAAAATGTATGTATTTTCAAAGCAATAAGTAAAATATACTATATTCATTATCCCTAGCAGTGTTACAGGCTAACAATGTGAGTTGATTTAGAAAGGGTAATCAGTTTCATGCTAGATTAAACTAAGGCATGTGGAGAATATATTAATCTCAGTGTTAATACTATGACAGCACACTGTACTTTCATATAAATGTTCAAGAAAGAATACTATCTTAGTCAATTATACTGTTGCATTATAAAGTTTTTTTTATTATTTTCCCAACTTTCATCATCTTGTGGTTCTTTCAAATACTAGTTCCAAATACTTTTCAGGTCTTCCTTAGCTAAGGAGGTCATAAATGGACACTGAATCCAAGTAGCATAATCAGTGTGAGTAAACAGTCCATTCATTTTACACTGCTCATTTTCTTTTATGATGACAACATGATGTTTTGATTCATGGCCAGTCCATTCTGAGCTGTGGATGTTTCTTTCTACTATGCTTTTGTTTCCATTATGGTTTTACTCAATGTAATCCTGTTTTGGATTTATATGCTTTTTTCCCCCTCCCTAAATATTAAGCTACTTTGGCTTCATTATATTATATGCTATGTGGGTCTTCCCATTTATGCAGTTTACCAAGATGTGTTCATTCATTCTTTCAATAAATGCATTTAAAAATTTTTCTCCAAGTAAGGCATATGCTAGGTATAAGTGGTGAGGGGAGAGATAGCCAATAAAATTTCTCTGTCTCCTTTGCAGCTTCATCTACTTTGGCCCGGCCATTAAATATTGAACATCTTTAGCATTCTATCATAGAACCTTTTATAGGTGAACTCACACATGTCTGTGGTTTCATGTACTTTTTAAGTGGCCCCCAATTCAAATCTCTGCTTTTAATCTCTTCTAGGACTACAGACCTATATATTCATGGGTGTGAATCGTACATGAATGTCTTCTTCAGGTTTATACCTGATGAGCACAGAGACACCTCAAACTCAACATGACAAAAATTGAACTTAGGATACTCCCCTCCAAACTGATCCGCTTTCATTTTCCCCCATTTTGATTACTTGTACCTGCATGTGATTGTATAAAGCAGAGACCAGAAGGCAACCTGAATACCTCCCTCTTTCTCTTCTACTAGATCCGGTTCATTACTAACTCTTATTAATTTTAGCTCCTAATATCTGCTCTCCATAGTACCACCTTCGCCTTAGTGCATCATCTCTCTCCTGACTACTGCAATGACTCCTTGGTTTCCTCCGGTGTATATGTTGACTCCAGTATTCTCCAAACTATAGCCAGAGACTTCTCAAACCAAAATCTATTTTCAAAACTAAGTTTTATCATTTCACACTTATAGCTCACAGCCCTTCATGAATTCCCCTTTATCCTTAAGCATGCACAAAAAATTTACCATGGCCTGTAAGACCTACATAGATGTGGCTTACCCTCCTCTGCAACGTCTTCTGATACCACACTACCCTGTGATTTTGCTCCTCACACATTAACCTTTTTTACATTTCCTTACCATGAAATGTTCCATTCTGCCACAGGGTCTTTGCACATGCTTTTCCCTTTCCCTGAAAGGTCTTCTTCCCCTTTCACCTAGTAATGTCAATGTATCTTCCTATCTCAGTTCCAGTGTGACTTCTGTAGGGAAGCCTTTCATCAACCCCAAAGACTAGCTTACTTCTTCTCACTACATCTTCTAATAGCATCTTTTGCTTTTTCTTGATTGAGTTTTTATAGTTGTAATTGTATCTTTATTTGTATGACCATTTAAACCATGCATGTATTCCCTGCTGAATTCTGTAAAAACAATGAGCTTCTTTTTTACTTCCTGTTGTGTCTCCATGGGCTTGCACACAGAAATCAGCCAACAAATATTGGTTTAATGACTAAGTGAATTAAGGAACAAATGAGTTATTGTAGTATTGTTTCAGATATTGCCACATTAAATGGTACTTTTAACTCTTTTCAAACATTTGATCTGAGTGGTCAAGCTCAGTGATGGGAAGAAAGCTCTTGTTGGGGAGGTGGCTTCTAGTATCCTCAGGAGTGAACATCTGGGGAGGAGGACAAAAGAGAACTTTGGTCTCCCAGCTGCTGCTGTCAGTCTGTTCCGTAGGACTGAAGAGAAAAGCTTAGAGAACTTGTACGCTGATGAGGTGCCAAGCGTTGACCTGGAGCAAACAGTCAGGGGAGAAATAACGGGAGCTTTTGAACACCAAAAAGCTCTAACATGGCTGTTCCAGAGTGTGGATGGCCAAGCAGCTGGATCTTTGAAAAGATTTTCAGAGAAAAAGTCATATGTTTGTGGATCAGTTACTAAAAGAAGTGAAAACGTCAGGTGAGCTGGTTACTTGATCTAGCTAGATATCTCTACATATCTTTCCTTTTCTATTATGGTTTAAAGGTATCATATAAATAAGAATATAGCAATGGAACCAGCAATGAGATAATAAGAAACAACTATAGGTTTTCACATTAGACAGACAAGGTTTGCAGACGTGTGTATAGTTTTGTGATTTGGAAAGTTAGTTAAATAGTTTATATTTTTGTGAGGAATTTGAGACATAAATACAGTATGATCTTATTGATCTACTTGAAAACAGCACATAATACCATTGTCTACTTCCCCCATCTTGAAACATCTTCTTCCCTTAGCTTCTGAGATATTGTCATGGCAGAATTATGAGGATTTAATTAGCTAACGTGCCTACAAGGCACCCATCACGTAAGTGCTTACTAAACAATCATTCAGTACTGCTGTGTTAGTAAAGAGCTGTATGTTTCAGAAAGTGGCAGGTCTTATCAATTATCCAAACATGTTAAAAAGACCAGCTCCAAGTATGATAAAGTGGAAAGAATATTGAACCATTTTCTCATTGATTCTCTGCACTTATCAGAAGTGTGATGCCAGGGGAGACCTTTCTTGAACTCCTGTAACAGGATATTTATTATCTGGTAGACAAGGACCAATAATAGTTAAAGGCTCCAGAGAGATAACTTCTGCTCCTGTAAAGGGATGGTTGAGTGATTTAGTAGTCTCCAGTGTCTTATTGACTCAGGTGCTAGAATAGCACTTCTGGGGGAGTCCAAAAGTGATGGTTGACATGTAATATCAACATTATTTTTAAAATTAAAATTAGATTCTTATGTATTTTTAGAAATAAGGTACATTAACCTGTGTAACACTAAAGTGTGGAGCTAAGGCTATGAGTTTGGGGCACTAATATATCTTTGGGTGATTTTTGAGAAACGGGGTCATCCCAAGTGAAAAAGTTTGATTTACTAAAATCAAGAAATAATTCACATCCTCACAAGCTGAATGCCTATCCTTTAAGTTGCATACCAGGTAGTGTGGATACCATCAATTCTGAAAAAATGAGACTCTTTAAGAGTATCAGTTTACCTCAGTGGACAAAGTTATTAAAAATCAAGGCAAATCCTATATATAAATGTGCAGGTGAACCCTGTCTTATTTCTATTCATTGAATCATCTCTAATTATAAATATCATAGAGACATGGCTATACCCATTTTAGAGATTAAAATGTGTGCAAACATTTTCAATGTTATAACTACATATAATTTGCACATTCTTGATTAAAGTGATGAAGAAAATACTTTGGGTTTTTGTTTTCCCCCCTCAACTTTTTTCCCCAGATACTAAAGAGAAAATGTTAGAACTGTTTTAAATATTTGTCTTCCCAGAAAGATTTGGAAGGATTAGTTTTGGAAAGGCAAAAGTAGTATAGTAGTATGGAGCTTTTCCTCCTCTGCTTTCATTATCCCACTTTAGGGCTTTCACTCTCAGTTTCTCTTTAGTTATGCCCTTGCCTTTGTTCTCTGAATCATGTAACTTATGGTTTCTGGTATAAATTTGGCCCAATAATCCATGACAGGAACCATCTGGTCAAAATCAGTCCCTAGATACCTTAAATAACATGGCTCCAATTTGGGAATCAGCCTTGAGACCACAAACCTGAGTTTGAGTCAAAAACATGGTATCCTCAATCAGGAGGTTGAATAGAGCCAAACATCCTCAATGCTGGAAAATGCAACTTACCCACCAAATATCAACCAGGTTGAATGGAAGGAAACATGGAGTAGTGAAATAATCATGGGTTCTGAAGTCAGAAAAACCTGGGTTCAAAGTCCAGTTGCCATATTTATTAACTAAATGACCTTGGACTATTTTCCCAATATTCCTGAAACATACATTAAGTGAGATGAGTCCTAAGTGTCTCCATGCATGTGTTATTTTGCGTTTCCCCAAGAAGCAGACCCTGAGACAAGGATTGAAGTGAAATTAGTTTATTTTCTAAGTGGACGAAACACTAGAGTGGAATGAATAAGTGAGACAAAGAAAGAAAGACAGCAAATAAAGACTAGTGTAATCAAGCCAACTACCATAGGAGTAACTGGAACTTATACCTTCAGAGGAAATTCTTGGAGCCAGTGGGAAAGGCACATCTCAGAGTTTTCCCGCCAGGGCAACAAGGATGCTGAGGAATTTATTAGCAATTTTCATCCGTCGTTGGTTGAAGGCTGCTCTGGAGGTGTTAATTTGCTGGCACTTCCAACCTGTCTTTCTGGAAGGTAGAGAAATGCAGGTTTTGACAGCAAAAGGGCAGGCCATTGTCAACTGAGTGGTAAGGGCAAGAGGATGTGGGGACATTGACATTTGTTCTAACCCTTGCACCACTGAAATCCACTCATTATTGATGTTAAGTTCTCTGGGCCTTATCATTGATTCTTCAAGGTGATGGCTGGTCAAAAAAAAAAAAAGTTTTATTATGGTTGAGTTAATGGGAAAAGTTAGAGTGTCTCCTGCTTCCATTATTCCTGAGTCTGCAAATGCTAATCATCATTACATTCCTCTACCACTTATTCTATCTTCCCCTTACCCTCGGTCATCACATCTGCTGGCGTATGTTGCTTTCCTAGCATAGACACAGACCTTCATCCTCGAGATGTTGAACGATAACTACCATTCCCTTATCAGAATGTGGTTACTTTGGTCACCTATTTACGGTTATTACCAGTCATGAGAGCATCAAGAGATGCCCTGGTGAATCCCTTGAGTTACAGACATACTCCTCCCTGCTCACCATGCAGTAGCAACCCTAGCTCCTCGGTGATAATCAGGGTTATTACCCTTACCAATATAGTAGCTCCTTTCTTTGCCTGCTAGACTTTTGGCATGGGAATCCAAAAATAACTAGAAGGCAGCTATAACATTAGGTTTAGTGGAATTCTTCATGGTCCCCTGGTAGAGGTGTGCATTTCGCAAGTCACCCCACCACAGAAACCAGGACCTCCACTCCTCCAGAGCCTATGGGGAGTTATGGGAATGGAAAACACAAATTAAATTCCTAGTGGATAATTAGGAACTCTGGTGAGGAGGTGGCTTCTAGTATCCTTCGGAGAGAACTTTCAACCTGTGGCTCCTGGACCCATATGGTTTTTCTCTTAGGGACATAGAACCATGTAATGGCTGTTCATTTAAAGTAAATACCAAGTGTTGAAGAACAGTGCCCAACACTGCTCGGTGTTATCCCCAAGCTGTGCATTTCAGAGTCCATTCCAATGTTCCCCTAGTCTGACAGCTTCTGCATGTTAAGTATATGGTAGGAGCAGTGACTCCCAAGGTCATGTGACCTGAGCAGTGAGGCTACTCTTATTGCAGTCTGAACCTCCTACAGAGTGTTTGCTTGCCCTGTGCCCTACACACACAACTGTGGTTGGAAGTCAAGCCATAGTGCACTGACAGGGCTAAGATTTTTTAAATTTTCTACTGCAGTGTGAACACATACTAAAAAACTGCAGAAATTACAAGTGAACTACTTGATAAGTTTTCATAAAGTAAACACACCCAAATACAGCCAAGATTTTGAACAATGATTCTATAAAAATCATTTGTTAGTTTCGTAAACTAATAATGATTGAACCCCAACGTTGCCTGGATTTGAAAAATTCCTTAGGCCTTTTCATGCCCCAGAAGTGCAGCACTAATTAGAGTATAAGCCTGATATAACCCAGCCATAAATTTGTCCTGTCTCCTAATACAAGATTTATGCATTCCAGTGGATTTATACATTTTGTTCTCTTCTTTGTATTATAGTGGAAGTCAACATGTACATATTTGATACATATATACATATATTAAAAATTTCCTTTTCTGTCATTTTTTGTAAGGCTAATCTCACTTTCACAGCTCCACCAGCTCAAAGGATGAGGGAACATATGCTTCTCCATATGCCCAGTGCCGACTCCTCAATGCATTTATTACTCGGAGCTTAGTGATTGAGGAATGTTTGTAATCTTTTATTTTTCCTTATAGTGAGTCATTCTACTGTACATTTCAAAATCTGTGATAAGTTGAAAGATCCAAGAATTGAGGTACATTTCAACAAACAGCTTCCCATCTGGTAAATGAGAGGTTTTATTTATAACCAGGTATTCAAATAAGTGGTATGAAATGACATTCAAATTATTTTGTCTTATTACATGTCTAAAGGACTGAGCAAAAACACTACCCTCCCTCCAATTCACTCTCCATACTGCAGCCAGGTCAGGAAACTCATCTGCCTTACATTCTTCAACAGGTCCAAAGTCCCCACCTTGGCTAATGAAGCCCTCTATGAACTGGCCCCTGTCTTCCTTCTTCAAATTGTCTCTCAACAATCCCCTTCCTTTTCTAAACTCCATCAAACTGGATCGTTCAGTTCATTAAATGTATCCTTAAGTCAGCACTCAACTCAAGCAAAATACATAGGTAGGAAATGTTCAAAAACTAAGTCAATTTTAATACACAGCTTACTACCAACTAGCTGCTTTTCATCTACCAGACCCCAAGCAAGTTTCTTGAAGTCAGCAGTTGGGGTTTAGGATAGAAACAGGGACAGCCATTGTGAGGATCTTCTTCAGTGTTTCAGTCCAGAAGGCTCACCTAGTGGATTCTTCCTTTGGCACCATGTTGGGAATTACTGCAAGAGCCAGACCAATCTGGGAATACCCAAAGGAATTCAGAGCTGCTGAACTGACAGACCTGTTTCCTCTGGTCTGAGGGTTAAATAATTCCCCGCTTCTCTCCCCACCACCCATCTAGGGCACAAGTTTTCCTAGCTAACACTGCCTCACCAATTGCCAGGGAGTTTCTCCGTTTTGAGTTATGTTATCAGAGTCTCACATGGGAAGCCTGAGTTGGTCCAAAGTTCAGGTGATTTTGTGCATCATAAGGTTGTGAGATGTTCCAAATGCCCCAAGTGAAACCAAAGGGGAGATGCTTTGAAATTTCATTTTACATCTTCAGATCCTCTCACTTTTGTTTAAACCAGCATTTTGGCAAAGCATCCTCTTTTTTTTTAAGAGTTTATCTACCCATTTATGAGCATATGAGTCAATCAGCTAACATTTACAGAGCCTTAAATGCGCTTAGTTCATTGGTAAGAGCTTTGGGGTGTAAAACAAGTGTGCTCGCAAGGCTTGAATCTGAGTGGAGAGATAAAGCTTTAATTGATGAAATAATAAAGTGCTAAAATCTGCATACTTGCCATAAGTTCTTTAATTCAGAGATAGACTGCTATGGAGAGAAAGTTTTAGTGAAGGCTCTACAGAGAAAGTGATATTTTTGTGGCAAATTGAAGGATGGGTAAGATTAAGTACAGGGTCATGTGGAGGTTGCTGCCCAGGTAGCAGCCAAGGTGGACCTGTATGGGCACAAAGGCACAGAGGCAGGAAAGATAATACCAACTAGGCCTGTCCCTGCTACCTGTGCTCCAGAAAGCACTGCCTTCCACAGTGGTTCTCAGACATTAGTGTGCATCAGAATCTCCTGGAGAGGGCTTGTTAAAACACAGATTTCTGGGGCCCATTCCCAGAATTTCTGATGGGGTAAGACCTGGGAATTTGCATTTTTAACAAGTTCTCAGGGCTTCCCTGGTGGCACAGTGGTTAAGAAGCCGCCTGCCAATGCAGGGCACACGGGTTCGAGCCCTGGTCTGGGAAGATCCCACACGCCGTGGAGCAACTAAGCCCGTGCGCCACAACTGCTGAGCCTGTGTGCCACAACTACTGAAGCCAGCGCTCCTAGAGCCCATGCTCCGCAGCAAGAGAAGCCCCCGCAGTAAGAAGCCCATGCACTGCAACGAAGAGTAAACCCCGCTCGTCGCAACTAGAGAAAGCCTGCACGCAGCAACAAAGACCCAAATGCAGCCAAAAATAAATATATAAAATAAATAAATTTATTTAAAAAAAAACAAAAACAAGTTCTCAGGTGATGCTGATGCTGTTGGTCCAGGGCCCAAGCTTTGGAAACCTTTGCTCTGGACTATGATGGTGGTTCACCACTCAGTACATTTCATCTGGAAATGATGCTGCAAATCGTCTCTCTCAGCGACACTCTTTGTTCTGCTTTCTTCCACGCTAAAGCATATGGTCTTCTCATTCACACCTTTACATTTCTCAATCTCATCTTTCCTTCCCAGTGCCAGTCTAGTCCCACAACCCTTATCTCCACAATCAGATTGAGTTTGGTCATTTCCTGCCCTTTTTTTGTTGTAGTTGTAAGCTGATATCAGATGCTGTGACCTTTAGCCAGTCTAAACCTTGAGACTTTAGAAGGAAAAAGCGAATAATGTTATCAGTGTTCAGGTTCTACCTTATTTCCTTATCTCTTACAGATTCATTGGTAAATTAATGTGGTGATGTGGGGGACCTGATTTTAATTTTCTATTCAACACTGATTATAATTTCCCAAGTAGAAGCTTATTTGCCTTGGAATTATTTCTCTTTGATAAACTGATTACCCAAGTAGGTAGCAGTGTGACTGTTAGAGTGGTTCTGATAATTGCATGTTGATTTAAGGCTTTACATATTAAATAATTAGATTATGGTTGACCTTTGACAGAAGCTTTGAAATCCTTTCATTTTATCAGCAATCATAGTACATGGCAAATTAGTAGCCAAAACACATTGTAACTTCTCTCCATGAATAATGAAAGAAGTTAATAGCACATAGTAGGCACTCATGTATTTGTTGAATGAACAAATAAATGCATTAAAAAATGCATAAATAATTTTTATTTGCTCCATGAAGCTAAAACAGACATAGTTCCATGAAATATACACATGGTTATTTTGTATCAGTTTTAAATTTGGCAGGTTACCAAATGTTAATTTGCTTTTAGCTAGTAGAGATTAAATGTAATTCCTTCCCTGAGCAGCCCTAAAGTAAGCAAGCATGAAAGCATTTTCACAGTAATCTGGGAGGAATTGACATTTAAAGGAGTTAGCATTACATTTGTACTTTAAAGCTATTAATTTCATAGATAAATTAACTTCATTACTCCATCTTTATCTTGCATTTTGAAAGGACTCCATCAGCTGGACGATTGACAGCCGAGGGTCAACTGAAACTGCTCTTATCCCAGCCAGGCTGTAATTGGAACCTGCTTCTGGAAACCCTACTGCATCATGATGGTCTTTTACTGAGAATCTTGCTAAAGAGCTCAAGTGAGTATTTGTAGTTATGAGAATGTCCTGAAAAAACCCAGTCATTGCTCAAGTTGAATGGAATTTTTTTTCCTACTTGAATGTTGGCAGAGGGGGATGAAACCAACTGCATTATATCAATAGTCAGTGGGGTTAGCAGCAGGCAAAATATTGAGTAACTTTATAAACCTATTGGAAAGATTTTTTTCAGGGATTCTGAATGAGGGCAAAAAATATTTTTATATAATACTGTCCTATCATAAACTATCATAATATAGAAATATATCAATATATGGGGTTTGAAATGCCTAAGAATATTATGGGAACACAGTTATATGTCCAAAACAGAAGTATCAGTTAGACCTGAGAGAGCAAGAGAGAGAGAAAGGGAGAGAGAGATTGCTTTGGAGCCACATTAGACATTTCAGTGGATCATGAAGAATGATTATATAACTTATGAACAAGCAAGCATGGCTTACAGCCATATCCACTGAGGCATGGAGAAGTAATCAGGAGAAAATTATGAATGGAAATTGAGGAGTAATAGAAGACCATACTTCTCTTAATTAGACTTTCTTTTTTCCCCTGTAAGTACTCTTTTAGAAAATGGTAAGTAATGTTATGCCAGTCTCACAGTATATCCTACAGCTCTCCTGCTACATCTGTAAAGAGTTTTCTAACCATCTTCACATACCCCTACACATTTCTTCTGTTCTATACTACACGTGTAGCCAGATTAATTTTTATCAATCACTAGTTTCAGTATAGTTTTCTCTAATCAAAATCTTTTTTCTCTAGTTCCCCATCACCTACAGGAACAAATCCCTGTCCTTTGGCCATTCAAATATGGCCCCAGACTAGTTTTGTAAGCTTTTTCCCCACTATTCTCTTGTGTACGTGTGCGCACGCACGCGCAATCACAAACACACACACACACCCATTTCAGCCATTGTCCCCAAAGCCCCATGCACATGCCCCTTCCACACCTTGGCTCACCCATTTTTCCTCCTTGAAAGACCCTCCATAGACAACCCAGCCTCCACCAATGGGCAAAGGCCACTGATGTTCCAGATCTCTGAACACTGTAGCTCACACTGATGTCTCCCTCCCTCCCCTGAACTTCACAGTGTCTGTTATGGTGGCTGCTGCCCTTAGCTTACTCTGCCTTGTATTGTTATTATATTTGTATATGAATGAGGCAAATGTTACCAGGCCCGACCAGCCTGTTGGTATACAAATGAGGTTCATAGCATTCCCAGTCCAGATTGTTCCAGTCAATTCTGGAATTTTTGGTTTTTCAGATCTGCTTATGACCAGTTCCCCATATTCTTCTCTTCCGTACACCTTGATGTTTGCTTCCCAAAAGCCACTTAGGGGAAGTGCCTCACTACTGAGCCCTTTGCTTCTCTCCTGGTGCTCTCAAATTCATAAAATCTTGTGGTGCCAAAGGTCACTACAACTGCTCCAGTGTCACTGTGTTCCAAGGAGAAGTTCAGAGGTTACCTCTCCTCGAAACCCTGAATCTGACTTTATTCTCTTAGCCCCCAAGCCATACTCTGTGGGCCTTAAATCGTACAGAGTTGAACTGAAAACATTATCTTTACCTTCAATATCTATAAGTCCACTCTCCTAAAGGGAAAACAGGTGCTAGGGAAACGAATTGCTCAAGTAGCCAACATATATTGTTTACTTATTAGGTGTCAGGCACTGTGATTCTTAAAACCTTATAAAGTAAATATAATTATTTTCATCATGTTAAAAATAACGTTAGAGTTTAAGATAATGTTATTTGCCAAGAGACACATGTACTTGATAAATGGTGGGTAACCCAGGATTCTGAACCCAGCTGGAGCTTTCTTTCCCCTAAACTTCTATACAAATACTCTTGCAGATTAAATCCTGGAGTGGACCAGGGGTATCTGCAAAAGCTGTAATCTGTCCACTCTCAGGCTGAATCAACCAGGACACCCCAGTGCACATGCATTTAACTGTTCTTTCCAGCTAGGTAATTAGTGCTGATCATAGATTTTTATTTTCATATTCCTCCTCAAGCTAACACAGTGCTTTTTACAGAAAAAGTCCAGTGATTGGCCAGTGATCCATTAGAATATAAAATATGGAGCTTCCATTAAACTTTATAATCTGAGCTTTCAGGCAAGGTGACTACACAACACAGATAGTATCTGACATGGCTGGAGAGTTACTCTAATATAACTCATGAAACTCATGGGCATGGTCCCAGAAGAGAAATGGTTTCCTCTTGATAGAGTTATATAGAACAGCCTGGAAAAAGAATTGCGATCAAACATCGGACTATACTGATATATAGTCACTAAGTACAGGAATAGCAACTGTGGTTAAATGAATATTTAACCATGTTTTCTTACAAAGAAATTCCACATTTACTTACCAAAAATATTACAACTACCTTTTGTACGTATAACATGATTTTGTTTTTGAGGGACTTACAGGTTATTAAAGGTACTGTATTGTATCTCCTTGAGTTCTGGTTCTTACGGAATACAGAAGTGTATTTACCCAACCTGCTCAAATATCTATCAGTTTTTGCAAAGGTTGTTAGGTGTTTGATCAGGGTTACATAACTGCTTTGGTATTGTCTTGTATTGAATTTTATTAGCTACTTCAAATACTGTAAGGATGAAGTGACAGAATTTACTAATCGATTGATTGACTTATTAAGCTGCAGTAGAAACTTTGTCACTTTAATTTAGAAACACAGACCTACTAGAGCATGGACTTGAGGACATGGGGAGGGGGAAGGGTAAGCTGTGACGAAGTGAGAGAGTGGCAGGGACATATATGCACTACCAAATGTAAATTAGATAGCTAGTGGGAAGCTGCCGCATAGCACAGGGAGATCACCTCTGTGCTTTGTGACCACCGAGAGGGGTGGGATAGGGAGGGTTGGAGGGAGGGAGTCGCAAGAGGGAAGAGATATGGGAACATATGTATATGTATAACTGATTCACTTTGTTGTAAAGGAGAAACTAACACACTATTGTAAAACAGTTATACTCCAATATAGATGTTAAAAAAAAAAAAAAAGAAACAGTATATTCAGGGAATCTTATTAACTAGACTAAGATGGAAATTATTATGCACCTAAAAATACATACGTAATATTTTTTCTGAGATTTTGTTTTCATTGAACACCATTTGGTTATTTAGAAGTTTGATCATATTTTTAGGAAAGCAAAATTTTAGAGTAAAATATGCTGATTAGGTGTTTCAAGCATCTTAACTATTGGGCTTTTTATGTGAGAGTTCTCCTTTATAAATAGTGTCTTTTTGGTCTAATTGATAAAATTTAACTTTTGTTAAATTGACTCAGGAATAAGAATAGAGATTTTAAATACATATTTTTATTTTTATTTATTTGGCTGCATCAGGTCTTATTTGTGGCACATGGGATCTTCGTTGCCGCATGTAGGATCTTCGTTGCGGCATGCAGGCTCTTAGTTGAGGCGTGTGGGCTCTTTAGTTGCGGCATGCGTGCGGGATCTAGTTCCTTGACCAGGGATCGAACCCAGGACCCCTGCATTGGGAGCACGGAGTCTTAGCCACTGGACAACCAGGGAAGTCCCTAAATACATATTTTTATTGTACATATTTTAAAACAAGGTCCTCTTCATCCAATAAGCAATTATTAAATTCTGTTAGGTAGAGATTTTTTCTTGATAGACAACCATATATTATAAAGATTAAAATATATGAGGTTTATCTCTTTTATATCTGTAGCTTTTGGTCTTGCTCTATGAAAATGATTTATCAGAATTTCTATTTATTTTAAAAAGAATCAGCTGAGCATATATGGAAATAACTTTCTTGTAATATGAGATACAACTTCACGGAAGGTCAGAAAATACTAAAATTTAATAAATGAATGAATAGGAAAATTTTAATTTATTCATTAATAATAAAAAAATCATAGGCTGCAAGCTTCTAGGAAGCTTGGATAAGGTTCAATGGGCATGAGAAGGTAATGTTTATTGGTTTTATTTTTAAGATGGGCCATCCTAAATTTGAAGGAAAGAAAACCTCTCAACTACAAATGTTTATAGAAGATTTTAAATTTGTAAGACACTATTTGGGATTAGTGACGTTAAAAACCCAGGGCAATTGTTTTGACATTACCTCACTGAGGCCACATGGCCTTAACCAGTTTCTTACTTGTGGCATCAAAAGAACAAATATTTGGCAATTTCCCAATTGTTAGCAGGTAGCCTTTTCCTGCTAGTGACATTTGAATGAAGTGTCACTAACTTTCTTTCCTTTGCCCATTGCCTCAAGAATGATTCTCAGTGAAACGTCTTGGCTTCTGGTGATTTTCAGTAATAACATAACAACCACAACCAACTAGCAAACACGTAATATTTAACATGCTCTAGACACGGCTTCTAAGTCTTTAAATGTGTTCACTCACTGAATCCTCAAAACAAACTCTGTGTGGTAGGTACAATTATCATCTCCATTTTACAGATGAGGAAAGTGAGACACAGAGAAATCAAGTCATTTGTCCAAGTCACACAGCTAATAATCAGCAAAGCAGGATTTGATTCAGACAGCCGGTGTGCAGAGACTGTGCTTTCACCCACCACACCTGTACCGCATCCTGGCAGAGCCACAGAAAGTTTACAAAATTGCAGGGTTGCACAATTTATGAGAACTATCAGGAACCTCTGTCCTGGATAATTTTGCTAGTACAATCTGTACTTTTCAACCTTGTAACAAAGTGCCAAAAGATAGTCAAGAAACTGACCTACAGAAAATTCTAAATAAATGGCTGCCACCACTACAAAGGCTTGGTTGACTTAAAATGAATTAATCAATGCAAATTCTCTGACTTTATGGTTAATGTTTTCTTGATCTTTGGGGTAATGAGGAATATTGTGGCAGAAGCTTGGTGTTTTGTTGTACATTATGTGTGTGTGTGAGTTTCATTGTATAAGTATTTATGACCAAAGTGCTGCTTCATGACTGTCTTGAAGGAAGTGACCAAAAGTAAAAATATGCTCCCTCTTGGTACCCTTAGCGCACCTAACTTCAATGTCCTTGCCTGCTTTCACTAGTGACAACATCTGTATTCTTATTTGTTCAGTATATTTTTCTTTGGTGGATTTGTACCCTGTTCTTACCGAGAACAGTAGAATCATATTTGTGTTTTCTTGCATTAGTCTTTCCAACCAAGGATCCTATCCGCGAATGATGACAGACTAGCCTAGAATATCAGTGGTCTCCATAGAATTATTACAGTGCCAGAAACAGTTATCATCTAGGGTCTGTGCTGAGTCTCCATGAGGGTAGGGTGGTTGTAGGGTATGGTTATGTAAAGCAAGGCTTCTGGACTTTTACAGTGCAAAAACATTACCTGGGGAGCTGGTTAAAACTGCAGATTCTGATTCAGTAGGTCTTGGGTGGGACCTGAGATTCTGCATTTCTAACAAGCTCCCAGGTAATGCTGCTAGTCCCTGGACCACCTTTTGAGTAGCAAGGCCATCGAACAAGGTATCTGTTACTATAGATGGCAAAAAATTTGGGCGTGTGCTTTGTCTTTCCAATGTATTATTCTTTTAAAGAGACATAATTTACTTAAGATTATTTATAATCCATTTTGTCAGAATGTTCACAGAACTCAGAAAGCTTGGTCTTATTCAAATACAGAACTGATTATGTCACTCTCCTGCTAAAATCCTTTAGTGGCTGCCCACTACTTACAGAGTACAGACCCTAATCCTTAAGACACAAGCAATGCCCATTGTGCTCTGGCAATGGCTGACTTGTCCAGCATCGGGTCCATGCAAGCTTAACATGCGTATTCTGGTCTAGGTTGTGCATCTTAGATTTGTATATTTATAATAGCAATGTCCCTGTAGAAGTATCTTGAGAAAAGAGGCAGATGCTCCAACACCAGTGACCTTTCAATTAATTGGCCCAAATTCCACGTTCTTTCCTGTTACAGAACCTTTGAAATGTTATTTTTTTGAGCCTAGAATCTTCTTCCTTTTCATTTTCCTGGCAACTGATAATCATCTTTTAGCTTCAGTATTACTTCCTAGGAAGTCATCTTTGATCATCCCATAACGTCCCACCATAATTCCTTTCGTAACACTCGTCACAATTTTAAGTGAAAGGTTAAATGACATAATTGCGTATTTAATCCCTGTGTCAGCCATTGCAAGCTCCAGAAGGGCAGGGACAGCTCATCATTGTTCCCCAGTACTTGGCTTGGTTCTTGACACTTGAGACTGGTACTGAGCACATAGAAGGTGTATAGAAAGTATTTGTGAATGAATGAAATTTCCAGGAAAAAATTCTACTTCATTCATTAGCGTTGTGATCTGTCTAAACTTCAGTCTCCCCATTTCTAAATTAGGGTACTAATAATGACCTTATGTGTTTATTTTGAGGTTTAAAAAAGTAAATAGGGACTACCCTCGTGGCGCAGTGGATAAGACTCCACGCTCCCAATGCAGGGCGCCCGTGTTCAATCCCTGAACTAGATCCCACACGCATGCCCCAAGTAAGAGTTCGCATGCTACAACTAAGGAGCCCACCTGCCGCAACTAAGGAGTCCTGGAGCCGCAACTAAGGGGCCCACCTGCCACAACTAAGACCTGGCACAACCCAATAAATAAATTTAAAAAAAAAACCTAATTAAAAAAAGTAAATAAACATAAAGCACCATTTTTTGACACCTAGTAGGTACTTAATTTCTATTAGATTCTTTTCTTCTTTTACACCGTCTGGAAAAATATGCTTGATATATTTTTCTTCTCTCATCACTCCTCCTGTGCTCTCCATGCAGTGGTCTCTCCCTCAGCTTCTCAGTAACTCTCCCCTCCATCCAAGCATAAATTTGTCTCCAGGAGGAGGGTTTCCCCTTTGACATCTTTGGCCTGAAAAGATGTTGCCTTAGCAGCTGTCATGGGTGTGAAGATGAGAACTGGACCAAATAAATATTCCCAAGTTTTATATATTATAGCACTTCTTGAGAACCTTTGTATATAGCTTGAGAGATTGGTAATATGAATTTTGCTATGATGCTTCACCTACACAGAATCAGATCTAATACGGCTTGACAGTGGCTGAAATTTTTTATATTCTGTCTCTTCCTGGCACCTAGAAAATGTCTAATATATCTATAGGAACATGTTTCTTCTTCAGTAGTTAATGTGCTTCTAGTGTTAGCATGTAAATGATTTGGCATTATATTATGAGTGATATTATTATCATGAATTTATGTAGCATCTTTTCCCCAACAACTCAAAGTGATTTAACGTATTATTTCATTTATGACCCTTGGATCATTAGGACTTTTGCAAATGAGGAAACTTAGATACAGAGAAATTGAGCAAATTGCGTACTTGGTGTTTAATGAGTGATCCTTGTTAGAAGAATGAAGAGCTATTGTTTCATGAAAGTATATCTATTGTTTTTAAATAAATTCTAAAATGAAAACATGAGACTTTGTGGAACATTTATTCCTAGAAATAAGAAATAATATCCTTCTGAATTAATTTCTAAAAATGTTGGGTCACGATTTTATAAACATTCTCTATTCAACTAATATTTAATGGGCATCAACTAGGTACAAGACACTGTTCTCAGATGGAGATATAGTGGTAAACGATGTCGTATTGCCTTCATATTCCGGGGGATTCATTGCTGGGGAAACATGGGGAGGACAGACGTTATAAAGTAAAAAAATATATGTAAAAATTAGATAAGTTTAGTTTCTAATAAGTACCATGAGGTGCTTTTCTAAAACAGAGTGACTGATAAGAGTGATGGATTGGGTGATGAAGAAAGGCTGCTTGAAGAGCTAACACCTACTTTTGCTTGTGAGTTATTTGGGAATAGACGGAAGATGTCCTTATGTAGTATTAGATGTTTGGAATATATGTATGCTTTCTTCCAGTATTCTAGAATAAGAGTCAGCAAACTTTTTCTATAGAGGGCCAGATGGACTACAGATAGAGGGCTTTGTAGGCCACACAGTCTCTATCACAACTACCGATCTCTACCATTATAGCAGGTACAGACCGTACATAAGCAAATGACATGGCTGTGCAGGGGAGGAAAAAGTTTTCCTCAGCTTTCTTATGGTCACTGGCTGGGTTTGAAAATTAAACTCACAAAGGTAGAGTAACAGGATAAAAGCATACAAATTTATTTAATATGTTTTACATGACACAAGAGACTTCATAAGGAAATGAATATCCAAAGAAACAGAAAATATCTTTATGCTAGGTTTAATGAAGAATGGACAGTTGTGGAGAAATATGATACGTCAAGGAGTATGAGGTTAAGTGTAACAAATTGGGGGAAACTTAGCAAGGCTTATTTGCTAGGATTCTTCTCAGCATCGTTTTGACTTCAGAGATAAGGATGCACCTTTCCTCCTGGTATAGGGCGGGCACCTCTGAGGTGAGGGTTTCATGACCTGTTTCAGGGGAGAAGGGTAGGGGGAAGTTCAGAGTGACCTTCCTGCTTCTCCTCTTTTCTCAAGCTCCTTCAGCTTAAAATATTAAATATGCCAAGGTGCCATATTTGGGGGTAGCATTCCTGAACCCCATCACCAGTATTCCAATGGAACTTTATTTATGGACACTGAAATTTGAATTTCACATAATTTTTGTGTGTTACAAATCATATTCTATGCGGGCCTCCCTCTGCTGCAGCCTCTCCCATTGCGGAGCACAGGCTCCGGACGCGCAGGCCCAGCGGCCATGGCTCACGGGCCCAGCCGCTCCGCGGCATGTGGGATCCTCCCAGACCCGGGCGCGAACCCGGTTCCCCTGCATCGGCAGGCGGACGCGCAACCACTGTGCCACCATGGAAGCCCCATATTCTACTTTTGATGTTTTTCAGCGATTGGAAAATGTAAACACCATTCTTAGCTGTGGACCTTAGTGAAACAGGCATCAGGCTGGACATGCCTCCTGGGCTATAGTTGCCAACCCTTGTTCTAGAATATTGTGCAGCACCCAAGCGCCCACAGTGGCTCTATCACTTCTCTGCAAGGTGGTCATGTGGCATGAGGACCTGCACATAGACCTAGCAAGGTGCTTTTTTCAGAGACCATGGGAGAGAAGTTAAACAGCCCATTCTCTTTAACTTAAGAAGTTAGAGGGACCATTCCTGCTGGACAGATAGGCTTGGTGTCTGCCTTACAGAAGGAATTTCTCTTTGAAATAGCTTTAACTCAGTTTCACGTTCTGTGGACTTTGTGCTTATTCAGGAGCCCAGGTGGAGCTCAAAACTTGCCTCCTACTCCTTAGGGCTGCCAGTTGCAGAATTTGGACCAATAATGCACTTATGCTTAGTGGTCTTTTTTTGGCACAGGCTGCTTAAATGGAGAGTGCCCACTGAAGAGTGAAAAGTGCTAAGATGTTAAGTAAAAAAACCAGGCCATGCCTTGCTTAAATAAACTGGGTATGTCTAACTTGGAGAAGAAAAGAACTAGAGGAGGCAGGATAGTGATCTTCAAACATGTTAAGTCTTCACGTAAAAAAGAAAAAAAATAATAGGCTGTCCAATTCAACACGTGGACATGCTTGGGAATAAGTTAAAAGGAAATGGATTTTGGCTGTCAGTCTGTCAGTCAAAAACCCTGAATTGTCATCCCTAATGATAACTGAGGAAGTGCTCTTCTTTTCTCTATTCACTAAAGAGACTTGCCCAGATTTCTGTAGTCCTTTCAGATTAGTGCTCTCTCTCTATTTTTAAAATGCAAAACAGTTTGGTAACTTGAGCTATCCAGCAGAGGGACGGCTGCCTTGAATGGTAGTGGATATCCCACCCCTGAAAGTATTCAAAAGCAAGCTAGGTCACCATTGTCACAGATGCTGGAAGACGTTTTATTTATTCACTCAGCAAAGATTTATTCATTTATTGACCAAATATTTACTGACTTCCCTGTGAGGTGCCTTCCAGCCATATAATCACATTATGTTTCTTAATCATTTAGAACTTGATATAAATCTGTGGGGTAAGAGTCAAAGTTTTAAAGACCCATTCTGGCTGTGCTTTGTTAGTCTTGCCAGTGCCTACTGCTAAAGCAAAATTCCTCTTGCTCCACAAATGATGCTTTTGAATTAAAATTAAATCCAACTTTGGTGACCTGGTTAGTAATTTCTTTTCCATTTGACAATCTTCTTATGCAGAATAGCCCTTTGTGCTTCTACCTTGTTCCTTTTCCATTTGTACTGCTCACTTTGATTTGCAAACCTAAAGGGCTTAAAGGTAATGTAAGAGACTCTTTGCAAACATGATTCCTAGATTCAGTTTTAATGAATAGTAGTCTTGCTAGACAGAATACTAGAAAAGGGTTTCATGGTCAAAAATACTTAGAAACACTACGTGTATACTAAAATACCTTCGTAGAGAGTCACAGAGCTCATGAATAATTAAAGGCTGTGAAAAATCCTGCAGAAAACAAAAGTGTTTACTATTGTTGGAGCCAGCACTTCCAGGACATATGTGCTACCCATTAACATCCCACGAAACACACTTCAGAAAATCTTGCCTTCTAAAAAGCATGAGGAAGAATCCTAGTAGATATAGGTCCGTACAGCCAGAACTGTTTCAAAGAGGTTTGCCTATCTATGTTTACTAATATGTAAATAACACAAAATAATTTTTCAACATACAGAATTGCCTGTGTATGCCATGTACTGATGATCTGTTTTCAAGGAACTAGAATCAATTGCTCAGTTATTAATCTTTATTGAATGTAGCTATTTTCTCGATTATTCATAAAATGCTTTTTTTCTCCTTTATTCATTAAGGGTAAGCCTCTTTAAGATTTAGTTTCTTCATTTGCCAACCCCAGTTCTAGATGATAGAAGCGAGAGAGCTATAGAAAAGACAGCCCACAAGGCACCCTGAAACCAAGAAAGCATGGCTATAAGGAAGTCAAGAGAGAAGAGAGTTTTCAAGGAGTAGGTGAAAAGAAAGGAAGCAGTGGATATGAGGAGGATGAGGTTTGCGGGGGGAAAATGACATTTGAATATTATGACTAGGAGGTAAATGTCATTCCAAAAAACCAATTACTAGATGGACCAAAACCCAACAAAACTACTCAAGAGATTTATTTCTTTCTCCCTTCCTCCCTTCCTTCCTTCTTTCCTTCTTTAGTATTCAAACATTAGTTAAGCATGTAGCAGTGTTCCAGATGCTGTGGGAAGATACCTAAAGACAAGATACACGTTCATAGAAAGTCCACTAAGGAAACAGTACTAGAGAGGTAATGAGGTCATATATGTGAAATTGTAGAAAGCTACATGAAATTGAGGTATTTTGTATGAAGACAATAAATTACCACTTACCAAATACCTGGTTTAGACTGAGTACTCTGCATTCAGAGGTTATTAACAATAAAATGTCAAAGCAGCCTTTGAGAAATTTGAGATTATAGTTTAATGCAAACAGCACAGGCAAATTCTTACTGCCTCTGTGATCTAGGGGCAAGTTACTTAATTTTTCTCAATTTCACTTATTCATCTGTAAAACTGGGATAACTGGCACCCATTCTGTAAAGTGTTAGGAAGATGAAATTACACTTAATGCAGCTCATGTGATGTTCAGCATAGTGTAATCTGTGGGTAGTAACTTTGTTTTTACGGAGTTGTATAAATCTCAATTCACAAACTCAGATATACAAGGAATATCTAAGTCGCTTCCTGTCTTCAAATCAATTTTAAGAGGATTCTGAGCGCCTCCTGCCTGGCTGGTAGGACATTTAACTGTAGCTATTCCTAGAGCTCCCACCCTTACGCCTGGGTCGTGCAGAAGTCCCTGTGAGACTGTTCTGATCATCAGTTATCTAGTCACCCTAGTTACTGTAGAAATACCCTTATCCTTGTCCAAACGCTCCTGCCAAGCACAGCAGCCAGGCGTGGCTTGTAACCTTTGAGACTGAGAACCTGTGTCAAGGATCCAGCTTCCCTCTGTGCCTCACCCAGACAAGCCTCCCTGAGCTCTGCCTTCCAGCAAAGCCCTTGCAACCCACAGATGTCTCTCTCCAGTCCCAGAGGTCTCCTCTCTCTGAGCCCACATGACCCTCGCCTCTGTCCACCTGCCAGACACATATGATTACACTTTGGTATCATAGTACCAATATTGGTACCAATATATAGTACCAATATTTTTTGGCCTTAAAAAATGGCTATTTCATTTAGTTCAAACTAAGAACTATTCAATGGATTTAGCTTTTTTTCTTTTTCTTTTTTTTTTTTTTTTAAAGTCTGGGTGGGCAACTGACTTCAGTCTATTTGTTGCTTTTCAAATAGCAAAAATCCCTAAGGCAAGTAAACAGACTACTTTTTTCGAGGCAAGGGAAAATAGAAATAAAAAATATACATTGAAGTATTTTGACACATTTATATGGTAATAACAACAATGTTAATACTAATAAAAATCATTATTTTTATTATAATATTCCTCATATCATCCCCTTTTCTCCATCTGTATTGTCAGTGCATGATTCATGGGGCCTTAGATTATTCAGGCTGTGTTGACTGTCTAGCTTTATCTCTCCCTCCCTCATACCATTCACACTTCAGCCGTGCCACCCTACCAGCAGCAACCTGTCTTCTCACCGTTGTACCAACTCTTCTGTCTTCCTGGAAAGCACCTTTCCCACCTCAACCTTTTCGTGCCAGTAAATTTCTACTCCTCCTTAAAGCCTTCGCTGAGACATGATCCTCTTTGTGACTTCTCTGCGTTCCTCTCCCAAAATTTAAAACATCATCCTCTATATTTTCATAGTACCTTATACTTAAGGCACTTAGACTTAAGGTGATCGAATAATTCATCATTTAAACTGGGACACAGTTTAAGAGTGAAAGAGGATGCTGCTACTAATTACACCAGAACAACAGACATAAACCAGGACTGCCTGAGGCAAACCAGGATGTACTGTAACCCTACTAATCTTTACATTGCTGTAATGATTGTTTACATATCTATCATTCCCACCCCACCACACACACACACACACACACACACACACACACACACACACACACACACACACACCGGCAGTGAATCCCTGGAAGGTGTAGGCCTTAGCATCTAATATGGCTGCTGACATAGTAATTGACTGATTAAATCTTGGGAATTTTATTGGAGCAGAACATTCTAGACTAGTGAAGTAGTTGAGACAAACAAAAGGCGATGGGAGGCAACATGTGCAAGGAAAGCAAGTACACTGGTTTGGGAGGAGCAGATGACTGGGGATTGAAACATAATTTGGGAAAAGATTGTGGAAACTCTTGATTTTCAGGTTCAGGAGTTTCTAACAAAGTGTAGGAGCAGGGAAAGGTTTAAACATGGGGTGACGACATGAAGGATAACTGATAGTTGAATGTAAGCTGAATTAGAGGGAGGGAAACGCAGAGAGGACTGAGGAGACTATTTGGATAAAAAAGATGAAATTATGAATGCCTGGACTAGGACTCTTTGTCATTTAACCTTTTGTGCTTGATGAAAACTTAGGACCCTTTAGATTGCAAGTGACAGAAACCCAAATTAACCTGGTTTAACCAAAAAGGGAAATTTATCATCTCAGCTAACATAAGTATACAGGCATTACTGGATCCAGGTTCTCACACAGTGTCATCCCATCAGGACTGTTCTCTCCATCTCTTGGTTCTACTTACTTTATCGACTTCCTTCTCAATGGAGTTCTCCCCAGAATGGATCGGTAGCTTCCAGCCTACTGTCTACCAGCTTAGCAACCCCAGTACAAAGAGAGCATCACTTTACCAATAGTTCCAGCAAAAATCCTGAGGAAGGCTCTTTAGATCATGAAAATCAAATCACAGAAATAAAATTATCAAGAAGAACCATAGAAGTGATGAGCTTCCAAATGAGCAAGAAAAGGAAATGTACTCATTCCAAAATGATCTATGTTATATTTTTTCAATATATTTAAAATATAAAAAACTTTATGAGAGTCATTATCTTTAATTCAATAAATATTTTTACATATTATGATACTGAACATATCATGCTAATTATCTAGACAAAATAGAAATTATTTCACCTTTTCAGTCCTACCTGTAGATGCAACAGTATAGGAACTGATCTTTGAAGAAGTCATAATGGAGCCAGAGGAGGACAGAAAAGAGCGATTAAAATGGCTCTATCTTTGTGAGAATTCCTATTTGGTTTTATTGAGAAACCAGCTGATAAACCTCTTCATTCTGAAATGGCAGGATCTATGGGTTTGAGAAACACATAAATTTATTTGTAGAATGATAGCATAATACTAAGAACACTATAAATGTGAATTTCCTATGAAATTTATGTTCTGAATAAAGGGTATAATAATGTTCAGAACACAAATCCCAAAGAGAGATACAAAGATTCATCTAGTTTTAAGTAGATTTTCAATAACAAGAGAGCACATATAGAATAATTCTATTTGGTATTCAAATTATACATACATATACTTACATATACATACATATATACATACAAGTATATATATTTGTGTATATTTGTATAGAATATGAATGAAATACTGCACCAAATATAGTAACTATCACTGGTTGGTAGGATTTGGTACAAGTTTAGTTTTCTTAGTTTCTTAGTCTGAATTTTTTACAGTTTCTAGAATGAATGCATGTTACTTTTAAATGAGAAAAGAAATCAAAAAAGTTTCTTTAAGAGGAAAAAGAATTCTGACATAAAGGGAAACTAGCACTGCCCTTGGAAGTGATGTCATGTGGTCCTTCTCACAACTTTTCCCCCCACAAATATCCAGGATTATCTCAGAAATTATATTGAGTTTGATGGACCATTGACCTGAAAGACTGTGGCATTTCTCTTATTATGTAAATATTAATCAAATACATTTTTACAATATTATGCTAGAGTAAGTGATGAGAATGTAATCATATTCATTGATACCTACCTTACTAAACCATTTTTATTCCTTTTAAGAATGCACCTTTCAAGAACAAGGTTCTGATACAGAAAGTAATCTGAACCAAGGATCCAGCTTGATAGAAGCTATCTTTAAAGTATTGTACCACTGCAATTTTTCTCCACAAACATTTGGAAATGTTTTTGTGAGCTACATGGAAGAAGAACATTTATGGGACTTTTTATATAACATTCCAGGTATGAGAAATTTTCTATTTGTAAAAGAAGTGTTTTATAGATACTTAAATATATCTTTAAAGATGTTTTAAAAATTTTATTGATGTCAGTTTTGCTGAATCTGTTATTTGTAAAGGATTATCTTACATTTTTTCAGTATAAAGTCTTCTTTTGGGAATCATTAACCATTGGTTCCTGTCAAAATTTAACATACTTGGGACAAGGGTGAGGGGAAAGTTGAGGGGGAAAATTATGTAATGCAGATTTTTTTTTTATTATTAGGTAATGTTCTGTCATAAAAATTTAATATTTACCACAGATTATGTTTTGCTATTGAGCATATAAGAAATTAGTAAGATGTGAAAATACTTTGTGATTCTTGGGTGCTTTTATTAAACAAACTGATGGACAAAACTGCTGGCCAATTTTCTTCAAATGTAAAAGGCGTTTATTATTATGATCATAGTGCATCTCTCTACAAGGCAATTATGTCCTATCATTCTTCTGGGGACGGTATGTGTTTTCCCCAGCCGTATTGTTCTTTTGCCCGCAGCTGGAGTGGATATTAAAGACAGAACAGGTTGCATATCTGAATAGGAAGTGTTCATGGGTTACCCCACCTTCAGGACCAGGTGTAAACATTCTCACATTTTTTTTTTAATTTTTAAAAAAATTTATTTAATTTATTTATTAATTTTTGGCTGTGTTGGGTCTTCGTTGCTGCGTGCGGGCTTTCTCTAGTTGCGGTGAGCGGGGGCTATTCTCCGTTGCGGTGTGCAGGCTTCTCATTGCAGTGGCTTCTCTCATTGTGGAGCACGGGCTCTAGGCGCACCGGCTTCAATAGTTGCGGCACACGGGCTCAGTAGTTGTGGCTCACGGGCTCTAGAGCACAGGCTTAGTAGTTGTGGCACACGAGCTTAGTTGCTCCGCAGCATGTGGGATCTTCCGGACCAGGGATCGAACCCGTGTCCCCTGCATTGGCAGGCGGATTCTCAACCACTGCGCCACCGGGGAAGCCCTCTCACATTGTTTTATCCTTAATATTCTGCCTTTAAATCTCTATACTTAATGTCTTTGGAAAATGAAGGATGAGGACTTAGTGGTTATCCTGTTAGTCCATTAACTATTTAAATCATTTACATTTGGCTTTCAACCTATATGCTTTCTTATACACTTTTTGGAACCGACCAACCTTTCCTTAAAATATTTACTAGAATCCATACAAAAAATCTAACTGGCTCATATCATGGTTTCCTTCTTCCTGTACTTTTTAACTATCCTCCAGACATGAATACCTTTTAAACTATTTTTAAGTCATTATGTTACATCTTCTCTTGGTCATTATCCCTACAAAGTAGCAATAGATAACTTTATGTAATGATTTCAAAACCCTGAATCTATCACTTAAAGACTCTGTAATAATTATCTCCTTTTAAAGTCTTATTTTCTAGTTTTCATGTATTCTCTCACTGTTTCCTTTTAACCCCCAAAATGGTCAGTCTTCTAAGTTTAAAAGACTGCATTATTTCTGATGTAGACTTTATTGAACTGAAAGAAAAAGAACCTTGAAAGCCCCCTCCACCCCCTGTTGGTTTTAGTTGTTTCTGGTCAGGGTAAGAGCCGAATTCTCTCACAAGGTTATAAAGAATTGGTGACCCACATGATTCAACCATTATTTATCTTTCAGTTCTTAAGTTCTTGAACCATCTGTCACTCAGCACAAAACTGTACTGAAAATGACTTAGAAGAGATCAATGGGTTTCAGGTGGTGGCCTGAGAAAGCAAAACTGCTACTTGCTTCTAATTAGTCTTCTCTCCCATCTACACATTGAGCAAACCAACCTCCCCATGGTCAGACAAGTCTCTTGGAACAGGAACAAGTAGTACACAGATTCATAGAGCCCGAATTTTGTTGAGGGGCTCAAAGGGGCAGAACTTCAAACTGGTGAAACATCCCTGGCCTTTGTACAAGTTGTTTCTCCATCAACATTATATATTCTCTGGGGCTTCCCTGGTGGCGCAGTGGTTGGGAGTCTGCCTGCCGATGCAGGGAACGCGGGTTTGTGCCCCGGTCCAGGAAGATCCCACATGCCGCGGAGCGGCTGGTCCCGTGAGCCATGGCCGCTGGGCCTGCGTGTCTGGAGCCTGTGCTCCACAACGGGAGAGGCCACGGCAGTGAGAGGCCCGCGTACCGCAAAAAAAAAAAAAAAAACAACAAAAAAAAAAAAACATTATATATTCTCTGGAACCAAAGACCTTGCAGTGGTTGTGAGGAGCAGTGCCTTTGTGTTTTCTCTCCTATTTAAGTCTTTGCAAAAGTTTTCCTTTTCTTCTGTTACCAATCACAGGTATCTTAAAAATGCTATTAAGATAATAAAATATACTAATTCATAACAAAATTAAGCCCTTTATGGTGGTTTCTGTTTGGCTTGAAAATATGACAGGTTTAAAGGAAATACAGCTGAGACACATCATAATCCCACAATATTTGCATTTTACCACTAACAGATCTGTGTGTCAGTAAATATAATTACCCAGGTCGACTGGAGTACATTATTTAGAAACTGGTGTACTTTCTTCCTCCTGAAACACTGTCTATGGTTTCTGTATAGTTTATCCATAATATATCACAGTCTTATGATTTTAGGGTATAAAGGTGAGGGTGAAGTAGGCAGTATCCTCATCTTATTGCTAAGTAAACCAGGGTCCACTGATTAAATTGCAGATTCAGAACAAAAAAAACAGAATTTCTGATCACAGGCCATGTTATTTCTCTTTATTTTTTTCTATTAGACTAAACTTTTTGAAACATTTGCTTTGTGAACATTTGAATTCCGTAATGAAACACATAATTTGATTTAATAATTAGAAATCCAACACATAACTCCTTAGAATGAACATAAGCTAGGGGGGAAACAAGAGTGGAAATATCCATTTAAAAAAAGATTACAAAAGATAGAAATACAAAAAACAATTAAGTTGGGGACCTCACGTGGGCATTTCAAAGGCCAATACACTATAAGTAATAGATTTGGTAGCAATCATTTCAGGCCTGTACTCTCAAAGTAGGTCAGCAATCTTTAGTTGGGCAAATGAAAATATCAAAGCGTAAGTTACTTTGACTGTACTTCAGTCACACTATTCCTTAACTCCCTTTTTCTTTTAAAAGAAATAAATGTCTTTAACACATACTGTGAGTTAAAATTTATAAGAAACTACTAAACTGTTTTTCAAAGTAATCCTGTCTTTTTACGTTCCCACCAGTAAGGTAAGAGAGTTTGGGTTGCTCTATACTTCACCAACACTTGTAATTGTCTTTTTGCTTTTATTCATTCTTAGGAGTATGTGCTATTATCTCACTGTGACTTTAATTTACAATTCCTTGGTGATTAATGACATCAAACACCTCTTCATGTTCTTAACAGTCATTTGAAAAAAATTCTTTTGTAAAATATCTGTTCAGAACTTTTCTTCATTTATTAATTGGATTATTTGTCTTACTGAGTTGTAAAGAGTCCTTTATATATTCTTGATACAAATTATTTGTCAAGATAATGTATTAAAAATTTTTTCTCCGCAGTCTCTTGCTTACTTTTTCATTCCCTTAACAAGGTCTTTTGATAGGGAGAAGCTTGCAATTTTGATGAGTCCAACTTCACAGTTTTCTTTATAGTAGTGCTTTTTTGTGTCCTAAGAACTATTTGCTTATCTAAAGAGTGCCAAGATTTCTCCTGTGTTTTCTTCTGGGAATTTTTTAGTTCTAGTTTTTAATATTTAATTCTATGATTAATTTCAAGTTGTTGCTTTTTTGTGTGGTGTAAGTGTTGAAATTCATACTTTTTCATGCAAACATGCAATCTTTCCCAGCATCCTTTTTAGAAATCACTGTTCTTTCCCAGTTGAATTACTTCAGTGTTTTTGTCAGAAATCAAATGAACAATTGATCAAATGCATATCTAATTGTGGATACTCTATTCTAACACTTGGAACTACATGACTATATTATTTTTTGCTTTCTGCTTGTCCCACCTTTATTCCTTTTAACCTTTATTTTGGTCTTCTTTGGATTAACTGAGTATTTTTCAATATTACATTTTATCTTTGCTAATGGCTTATTAGATATAACTATTTATTTTAGTAGTTGTTCCAGGGTTTACATCTTGTGATGAGTATCTTTAACTCATCACAGTTTACTTTTTTACTATTATACTACTTTTACATCTAATCTAAGAACCTTATACAAGTATATTTCTATTTACTGTCTCCTGTTCTTTATGCTAGTGTTGTCGTGTAATTTCTACTAATGTTATAAACCCCACAATCTATTGGTTTTTTTGTTTGTTTTAGTCAGTACAGTTTAAAGAAGCTAAAAATGAGAAGAAAGTCTTTCATATTTGTCCATCTATCTGCCATTTCTGGTACTCTTCTTTTACTTGTATAGATCTAGGTTTCTGACAGATATCATTTTCTTTCTACCTGAAGTATCAATACTTCCTTTAATATTTCATGTACTACAAATTTTCTGCCATCAATTTATTTTATTTTATTTATTTTATTTGCATGAAAAAAGGGCTTTGTCTTCATATCTGAAATATTTTTCATCAGACATAGACTTTTGGGTTCAGAGATTTTTTTTTGTCGTCTTTCGTTTTCCTTTTTCACTCAGCACTTTGAAGACATTATTCTATTTTGTGGCTTGCATTGTTTCTGATGACAAATCAGTATAGGTTTTAAAGTGTATGTTTCCTTTTATATAATGTGTCTTCTTTTTGTTGTTCATTTTAAGATTTTTCTCTTTATCACTACTTTGCAGCAATTTTATTATGATGTGCTTTGTTTTTGTTTCCTTTGTATTTATTCTTCTTGGGGTTTGTTGAGCTTTTATATCTGATGATGTTTAGTTTTTATCATATCTGTAAATTTTTCAGCCATTCTCTCTTGGGATAGTTTATCTTTTGTCCCCCCTACCACCACTTTTTTCTGGGATTCTTATTATTAGACCTCTTGGTATTATCCCACATATCACTGAAGCTGTGTTCTTTGATTTTGCTCTTGTTCTTGTTTGGTTTTTTTTTTTTTGCCTTCTTTCTCTCTGTGGTTTGGTTTGGACACTTTATATTGTACCTTCAAATTCAAGGATCTTTTCTTCTGCAGTGTATAACTGCTATTAAGATTACCCAGTGAATTTTTTTATTCCAGATATTTTTAATTTCTAGCAATTCCATTTAGTTCCTTTTTATATTTTGTATATCTCTCCTCATTTTAAAATCCTTGCACATATGTATGAAGTCTGTTTTAATTTAAACCCTTGTTTGCTCACTCCATCATTTCTATCATTTTTGAATGTATTTCTATTGGGTGATTTTTCTCCTGATTATGGATCACAGCTTTTTTCTTTTTCTTTTTGTTTTTTTATGTTATGGAAAAAATGCCAGATGTTATGAATGTTACATTGTTAAGTGTCTAGATTTTGTTTTTGTCCTTTACAGATTTTGTTTTCACTAACAGTTGTGTACTTACAGATTTTCTAATGTTGAAATGGCCTTGCATATCTTGGATAAATCCCACTTGGTCATGGTGTATAATTCTTTTTATGCATCGTTAAGTTCAATTTGCTAATATTTTGTTTAGGATTTTTGTATCTATGTTCATGAGATATATTGAGCTGTAGCTTTCTTTTTTGGTAATGTCTTTGTCTCATTGGTATTCAGGTAATGCTGGCTTCAAAATGAGTTAGGAAGTAGTCCCTCTGTTTCTGTGTTCTGAAAGAGATTGAAAGGAATTGGTATAATTTCTTTTTTTAAATGTTTGGTAGAATTTCACCAGTGAACCCATCTGGGCCTGGTGCTTTCTGTTTTGGAAGATTATTAATTATTGATTATATTTCTTTTCTGGATATAGGCCTATTCAGATTGTATATTTCTTTTTTTGTGTGAATTTTGGCAGATTGTATCTTTCAGGGAATTAGTTCATTTCATTTAGATTATCAAATTTTGGGAGCATAGAGTAGTTCATAGTATGCCTTTACTATCCTTTTAATGTCCATGGGATCTGTAGTGATGTTCCTTCTTTTATTTCTGATATTAATAGTTTGCATGCTCTCTCTTTTTTTCTTAGGTAGCCTGACTAGAGGCTTATTGATTTTATTGATCTTTTCAAAGAACCAGCTTTTAGTTTTGATTTTCTCTATTGATTTCCTCTTTTCTGGTTCATGATTTCTACACTAATTCTTATTATTTCTTTTCTTCTGCTTAGCTTGGGTTTAATTTGCTCTTCTTTTTCTAATTTCCTAAGGTGAAAACTCTGACTCTTGATTTTAGATCTTTCTTCTTTTCTAGTATATGCATTCTGTGCTCTAAATTTCCCTCTAAGCATTTTCACTACATCTGACAAATTTTACGTTGTGTTTTTATCTTCATTTGGTTCAAAGTATTTTACAGTTTCTCTTGAGATTTCTACTTTTACCCATGTGTTATCTAAAAGTATGTTGTTCAATATCCACCTGTTTCAGAATTTTCCAGTTACCTTTTTGTTATTGATTTCTAGTGTAATTCCATTGTGGTCTGAGAGCAAACATGGTATACTCTATATTTTTAAAAAATTTGTAAAGGTATGTTTTATGGCCCAGAATGTGGTCTATGTTAGTGAATGTTCTATACAAGCTTGAGAAGACTGTGTATTCTGCTGTTGTTGGATGTAGTCCATAGATGTCAATTATACCCAGCTGATTGATGGTGGTATTGAGTTCAGTTATGTCCATAATGATTTTCTACTTTCTGGATATGTCCATTTCTTTTTTTTTTTTGTGGTACGCGGGCCTCTCACTGTTGTGGCCTCTCCCGTTGCGGAGCACAGGCTCCGGATGCACAGGCTCAGTGTCCATGGCTCACGGGCCCAGCCGCTCCGCGGCATGTGGGATCTTCCTAGACCGGGGCACGAACCCGTGTCCCCTGCATCGGCAGGCGGACTCCCAACCACTGCACCACCAGGGAAGCCCCTGTCCATTTCTGATAGAGGGTGCTAAAGTCTCCAACAATGATAGCACATTCATCTAGTTTTCCTTGTAATTCTATCAGTTTTTGCCTCACATAGTTTGACACTGTGTTGTCAGGTGCATACACATTAAGGATTGGTATGACTTCTTGGAGAACTGACACCTTTATCATTATGTAATGTCCTCCCTTATTTCTAATAGAACTTTCCTTATTTTGAAGTATGCTTTGCCTGAAATTAATGTAACTATTCCTGCTTTCTTTTGGTTAGTGTTAGCACGGTATATTTTTATCCATCTATTTGCTTTTAATCTATATGTGTCTTCATATCTAAAGTTGACTTCTTATAGACAACATATAGTTGGGTCTTGGTTTTTGGTCCCCACTGATCAATCTCTGTCTTTTAATTGATGTTCAAAGTGATTATTTATATAGTTGGATTAATATCTACCATATTTGTTACTGTTTTCTATTTGTTGCCCTTGTTCTTTGTTCTTGTTTTTATCTTTCACTATTTTGTTCTGCCTTTGTTGCTTTTAACTGAACATTTTATATGATTCTATTTTTGCACTTTTTGTAGCATATCAGTTATACTTCTTTTTTAACTTTTTTAATGGTTGCCCTAGAGTTTGCAGTATATATAGAAAGACAGAGTTTGCAACTAAGTCCACTTTCAAGTAACACTATACCATTTCACAGATTGTGTGAGTACATTATACTAACAAAATAATCCTAATTTCTCCCTCCCATCCATGTATCATTTCTGTCATTCATTTCACTATACATAAGCATATATAAGAATGCTATATACATAAGCACACATAATTAAACACATTGCTGGTATTATTATTTTGAACAGACTGTTTTCTGTTAGATTAGTTATGAATAAGAAAAATAAAAGGTTATATTTTACCTTCGCTTATTCCTCTTCAATGTTCTTCCTTACTTTATGTAGATTTCAGTTTCTGACCTATATTGTTTTCCTTCTACCTAAAGAATTTCTTTTAACATTTCTTGCAAGTCATGTTGACCAGCAGCAAATTTCTTCAGTTTTTGTTTGTCTTGAGTAAGTCATTATTTCTCTTTCACTTTTGAAGGATAGTCTTGCAGGGTGCAGAATTCTAGGTTGATTTTTTTTTTTTCTCTCAACACTTTAAATATTTCACTCTACTGTCTTCTTGCTTGTATGGTTTCTAAGAAGTTAAATGTAATTCTTATCTTTCCTCCTCTATAGGTAAGGTGTTTCTATGTTCTGGCTTCTTTCAGGACTTTATCTTTGATTTTCTGTAATTTGAAAATGATATGCCTAGGTATAGTTATTTTTGGTTGTTGTTCATTCTTTGTTTGTTTTTTAGCATTTATTCTGCTTGGTGTTCTCTGGACTTCCTGGATCTGTAGTTCGGTGTTTGACATTAATTTAGGGAAAATGCTCAGTTATTATTGTTTCACTATTTCTTCTGTCCCTTCTATCTTCTCCTTGTATTCCCTTTACAAGTACGTTACACCTTTATAGTTGTCCCATACTCCTTGGATATTCTCTTCTGGTTGTCGGATTTGTTTTTCTTCAGTCTTTGTTCTCTTTGCTTTTCAGTTTTAGAAGTTTCTACTGAGACATCCTCAAGCTCAGAGATTCTTTCCTCAGCCATGCGCCTTCTACTAATAAGCCCAGAAAAGGCATTCTTCATTTGTTACAGTGTTTTTGATTGCTAGTGTTTCTTTCTGTTTCTTTCTCAGTATCCATCTCTCTACTTACATTGCCCATTTGTTCTTGCATGCTATCTACTTTATTCATCAGAGTCCTTTACATATTAATCACAGCTGTTTTAAACTCCCAGTCTGATAATTCTAACATCTTTGCCATGTCTGTTTCTGATGCTCGCTCTGTCTTTTCAAATTGTATTTTTTGACTTTTAGTTTGTCTTATAATTTTTGTCTGGAAAGCTGGACATGATGTTCTGAGTAAAAAGAACTGCTGTAAATAGGCCTTTACTAAGTGGTGGAGAGGTGTAAAGGAGGGGAAGCATTTTATAAGTCTATGTTTAGATCTCAGTCTTTTAGTGAGCCTATGCCTCTGTGGTGTACGTAACAAGCATTTCAGTTTTCTTCTTACCCCTTCCTTAGGTCTCAGAGTATGGTTAGAGTGGGCTGGAGCTGAGTATTTCTCCTGTCCTAGAACAGTTAGGCTCTGAGAATATGCCTGGTGAGTTAGGCTCTCTTTTAGTAGTTTCTCCTAAGGGCAGGCCTTAAGAAAAACGGTGTGCTGGCATATTTCCAGATGTTTCTTTTTCCCTCCTCTTGCTGGAAGCACTAGAGGATTTTTCTCTGATATCTGCTGTGGAAACCTAGTCAAGTTCCTGGAGGTAAAACTCACAAGAGTGTAACAGCTCCCCCATGAGAGGATCTCCCTAGAGTTTTAACTCTCAGACTTGTCTACACTGAGCCTCCAGCAATTGATCTGTTACAGCTGAGATTTTCCTACATTGGTTCTGGTTCCCAGGATAGTTTCTGCTTGTGAGTCTCTACTCCAGTAAGCTGTGCCTTGCTGTATTTGCCTGTCTGTCTCTCCAGTCTGGGGGACTGTGGTTTGCCTTGTGTCCTCACCTCTTTTACAGATCCAGGAAGAGTTGTTGATTTTTTTTTTAATCTGTTCAGTTTTTTACTTGCTGTTAGAATAAAGTAGAAACATCCAAGCTCATTGTATGCAGAGCCAGAAACCAGAATACCCTGTCACTTTCTTTTCTCTGTTCTCTGTTCTCCATTTCTTCTTTTGTATCTCTACCATAGGCATCTGTGGATATTGATTAATCTTCCCTTTAGTAGTATCTAGTGCTCAAGATGTTTCAGAATCCTGCATCAAGAGAACACTGGGCACTGCAACACTGTACAATTGTAATTTTTCCAGAAAACTCTTATCTTAGGTAATAATAATAATAGCAAATACTTACATAGTGCCTACTATATGGTAGTTACTTTACACAAATTAATTCATGTAATTTTAAAATAATTCTTTGAGATAAGTCTATTATTTTATCATTTTCAATTCCTTGATTTTATTTTAAAAGGAATAAACATACCCTTTTAACAAAAGGAAATAGAGGAATTCCTGGCTTTCTAGAATTTTTAGATATCTGAGATGCATTTAATCCATGACTCCAAAGAGTTCAACCCAAATGAATGTTAATTACTGATACAGGAAGAAGGCTTCTTTATGTCCTTCAATGAATTAAAGTCTTGAAACATCATTAAAAAGACAGACAGCTACACCGTCCACCATTCACATAAAGAGCAACAAGTTTACCTAACTGATGATTATGTCATGCTAAAAAGTATAACTCTCAACATTTGATATCACCAAGATCCTCTTCACCATGGTGTTTTTTTTTTTAATTGAGGTATAGTTGATGTACAATATTATACAACGTTCAGGTGTACAACATAGTGAGTCACAGTTTTTAAAGGTTATAGTCCATTTATGTTTATTATAAAATATTGGCTATATTCCCTGTGTTGTACAATATATCCTTGTACCTTATTTATCTTATACATAGTAGTCTGTACTTCTTTGGGCATCCTTGTCTCGTTCCTGATCTTAGAGAAAGTGCTTTCAGCTTTTCATCGTTGAGTATGATGTTAGCTGTAGGTTTGTCATACATGGTTTTTATTATGTTGAGGTATGTTCCCTCTATGCCTGCTTTCTGGAGAGTTTTTATCATAAATGGATGTTGAATTTTATCAAAAGCTTTTTCTGCATCTTTTAAGATGATCATATGGTTTTTATTCTTTGATTTATTAATGTGGTGTATCTTTACAGATCCAGGAAGAGTTGTTGATTTTTTTTTTAATCTGTTCAGTTTTTTACTTGCTGTTAGAATAAAGTAGAAACATCCAAGCTCATTGTATGCAGAGCCAGAAACCAGAATACCCTGTCACTTTCTTTTCTCTGTTCTCTGTTCTCCATTTCTTCTTTTGTATCTCTACCATAGGCATCTGTGGATATTGATTAATCTTCCCTTTAGTAGTATCTAGTGCTCAAGATGTTTCAGAATCCTGCATCAAGAGAACACTGGGCACTGCAACACTGTACAATTGTAATTTTTCCAGAAAACTCTTATCTTAGGTAATAATAATAATAGCAAATACTTACATAGTGCCTACTATATGGTAGTTACTTTACACAAATTAATTCATGTAATTTTAAAATAATTCTTTGAGATAAGTCTATTATTTTATCATTTTCAATTCCTTGATTTTATTTTAAAAGGAATAAACATACCCTTTTAACAAAAGGAAATAGAGGAATTCCTGGCTTTCTAGAATTTTTAGATATCTGAGATGCATTTAATCCATGACTCCAAAGAGTTCAACCCAAATGAATGTTAATTACTGATACAGGAAGAAGGCTTCTTTATGTCCTTCAATGAATTAAAGTCTTGAAACATCATTAAAAAGACAGACAGCTACACCGTCCACCATTCACATAAAGAGCAACAAGTTTACCTAACTGATGATTATGTCATGCTAAAAAGTATAACTCTCAACATTTGATATCACCAAGATCCTCTTCACCATGGTGTTTTTTTTTTTAATTGAGGTATAGTTGATGTACAATATTATACAACGTTCAGGTGTACAACATAGTGAGTCACAGTTTTTAAAGGTTATAGTCCATTTATGTTTATTATAAAATATTGGCTATATTCCCTGTGTTGTACAATATATCCTTGTACCTTATTTATCTTATACATAGTAGTCTGTACTTCTTTGGGCATCCTTGTCTCGTTCCTGATCTTAGAGAAAGTGCTTTCAGCTTTTCATCGTTGAGTATGATGTTAGCTGTAGGTTTGTCATACATGGTTTTTATTATGTTGAGGTATGTTCCCTCTATGCCTGCTTTCTGGAGAGTTTTTATCATAAATGGATGTTGAATTTTATCAAAAGCTTTTTCTGCATCTTTTAAGATGATCATATGGTTTTTATTCTTTGATTTATTAATGTGGTGTATCACATTGATTGATTTGCAGATATTGAAAAATCCTTGCATCCCTGGGATAAATCTCACTTGATATGGTATATGATCCTTTTAATGTATTGTTGGATTCAGTTTGCTGACATTTTCTTCAGGGTTTTTGCATCTATGTCCATCAGTGATATTGGCCTGTAATTTTCTCTTTTGTGATATCTTTGTCTAGTTTTGGTATCACGGTGATGCTGGCCTTGTAGAATGAGTTTGGAAGTTTTCCCTCCTCTATAATTTTTTGGAATAGTTTGAGAAGGATAGATATTTGGTAGAATTCACCTGTGAAGCCATCTGTTCCTGGACTTTTGTTTGTTGGGAGTTTTTTAAAATTACTGATTCAATATCATTACAATATCATTACATTATTGGTCTGTTCATATTTTCTGTTTCTTCCTGGTTCAGTCTTGGGATATTGTACATATCTAGTAATTTGTCCATTTCTTCTAGGTTGTCCATTTTATTGGCGTATAGTTGTAGTCTCTTACGATCTTTTGTATTTCTGTGGTGTCAGACATAACTTCTTTTTCATTTCTGATTTTATTGATTTGGACCCTCTCTCCTTTTTTCTTGATGAGTCTGGCTAAAGGTTTGTCAATTTCGTTTATATTTTCAAAGAACCAGCTCTTAGTTTCAGCACAATGGTGGTTTTAACAATGGGTTGTCATTTGAGAAATATCACCTTGAAATTTGAGGGCAAAAATAATCATATAAGTGCTTTTCTCTATTGATTCAAGTGATGGTCCCTGGACTTCCCAGTCATTTTAAAAAACAAACAAAAACTTTTATTGTATTTATCACACAAGTAATACATAATCATTGCAGGTAGTACTTATTATTAGAAAGAAGGGAAGGAAGAAAGGGAGAAAGAAAGGAGGGAGGGAGGGAGAAAAAGTAAAAGAAGAAGAAGGAAAGGAAGAGGACAATCACCTGAAATCTCATTAGTCATTGATAATCACCATTAACCTTTTAGAGTACATCTTTTAGTTCTTTTATATATGTATGTAGATATGTATTTTTTAATAAAAATAGTATCTCATACTCTTTTCTAACCTGCTCTTTTTTTTAAGGGTGAGCTTTTTATTTTAATGTTTTTACTTTAGACTCATCCCACTTTTTTTGTTTTTTAATATCTTTACTGGAGTATAATTGCATTACAATGTTGTGTTAGTTTCTGCTGTACAACAAAGTGAATCAGCTATAAATATACATATTTTGCCATATCCCCTCCCTCTTGAGCTGCCCTCCCACCCTCCCTATCCCACCCCTCTAGGTTGTCACAAAGCATCAAGCTGATCTCCCTGTGCTATGCAACAGATTCCCACTAGCCATCCATTTTACATTTGGTAGTGTATATATGTCAGTGCTACTCTCTTATTTTGTCCCAGCTTCCCCTTCCCCCTCCTGTGTCCTCAAGTCCATTCTCTATGTGTGCATCTTTATTCCTGCCCTGCCACTAGGTTCATCGGTACCTTTTTTTTTAGATTCCATATATGTGTGTTAACATATGGTATTTTATTTTCTCTTTCTGACTTAGTTCACTCTGTATGACAGACTCTAGGTCTATCCACCTCATTAAAAATAACTCAATTTTGTTCCTTTTTATGGCTGAGTAATATTCCATTGTATATATATGCCACATCTTCTTTATCCATTCATTTGTTAATGGACATTTAGGTTACTTCCATATCCTGGCTATTGTAAGTAGTGCTGCAATGAACATTGGGTACCTGTGTATTTTTGAATTATGGTTTTCTCACAGTATATGCCCAGTAGTAGGATTGCTGGGTCGTGTGGTAGTTCTATTTTTAGTTTTTTAAGGAACCTCCATACTGTTCTCCATAGTGGCTGTATCAATTTATATTCCCACAAACAGTGCAGGAGGGGTCCCTTTTCTCCACACCCTCTCCAGCATTTATTGTTTCTAGATTTGTTGATGATGGCCATTCTGACTGGTGTGAGGTGATATCTCATTGTTAACCTGCTTTTTTTTTTTTTTAACTAATCAATAAATGGCTTTGCTGTGAAGATGGATATACCTAAGCTAATTAAACAAATCCCCAGTTACTGGACATTTGGATTATTTCCCAATTTTTCTTTATGTTATTTATATCATCATAATTAATTTCTTAGGATAGATTTCCAGAGAAGGAATAAATGTGTTAAAAGGTAAGTAAAGTGTTAAAGCTTTTACTATTATTGTCAAGTTGTCATCTAAGAAGGTCATACAATTTATATATCCACCAGTAGAGTCCCCAAAGTACCAGCAAATGCTGTTATTCACTGTTATTTTAACTACCATTCCCTTTATTACCAAGCAGTAACTTTTTTTTTCAAATGTCTATGGACTGTTTATCAATTACATGATTTCTAGGCTAAAAGCAGCTTTCAACTAGATTATTGAGAAGCTGAATTCCCAACTGAACAGGGCACAGAATATTTCCAGATTCTGCTAACTGTAATATGCTGTCTGATTTTTAAGTCTCAACGTGCATGGAGTCTGAGGCAGAGGTCATCCGATGCCTGAGACTGGCACTGACTGACGCCGTCAAGGACATTGTGCAGCAGATAATATCTGTGCTGAGCTCTTGGAGAAACTGTGAGACAAACCTAAACAAGCACAGTGTTCTTGAATGTCTGCGTGAGAGCATTCCAAAAGAATGGAATTATACTCCAAAAGAAACCAAAAGGAAAGAATCAAGCAAAGGTACATTTGTTTTTCTTTAAGAACACATCCCTGAAGAAGCACATTTTCTAGGTTATGAGAACAAGTAAAATTCTAAAAATTATAAAATGTGTAAACTGCATTAGTCTCCTTTCCACCATGTATATTTTGGATTCCTAATTTTTGTTACTGTGAGCCATATGATCAAAAAAAAAAAAACCTAGAAATGAAAATGACTCAAATGGTTATCTTCTTTATTTAACTACCAGTTCAAAATTTTTCGTGATATTTTGTGTTCATGTTAGTATTCACAGATTAGTCACATGAGTTTGACTAATTTCCCTTAAATCTATTGAGTAATCTAAAATTCATCCTCTCAGGAAGATTGCTCTGATATTCAGTTTAATTATTCTTTTTTTGAAGTTTTTCCTCTACAACTACCAATTATTACTTTCTTTCCTCTTGTTAATACACCTACATATGTAGCTTTTAGGTCAAAAATAGCACCCCATTTAGTAGCTACACATATTTTTCTGACAGAGTATTTTTCCCCCAATATCTATGGTTCTGGATTCAGTGCATTGTTCCTCTTCAGGGCAATGCATCTATCAAGTGTATTTAAGGATTATCAGTTACCTGTATTATTCATTTACTTTATTAATCAAGTCCTTTCTTCTTAAATGGTTTCTTCCTACCTAGATGTTTCTACTTTTCAAGAATTTCACAAGATTCCTTTGAATGTATCCTATCTGTTTGTGTTCATGAATCTTCTTTAGGATTTTTAAAATAAAACTTTTCCCTTTTATTTTCATCTTTAAAGATGAATTTTTTTTCACTCACTGTAAGGAAACTTTCAACAGTAAAATATTCCAGCTGAACCTGCTAAAGTCAATTGAGGAAACTAGCCTTTCTTTCATTCTTCTCCATGGAGATCCTAAATAATGTGGCTGTTATCCAGCAACCTTATATACAGACTCAAATCAATTATCCATCAGTGACCTTTCATAGTAATGCTTTAATTCTGTCCAAGCCCTATTAAACTGCCTTTGAATCTAGTAAAGCCATTTAATTGAAATTGGAAAATGTCAGATTTTCATTACTTAAGTTCTTCCTCACCTGAGTTGTTGCCACCTCTCCTTTCTAGCTTTGAGATATTTCATAGATTTTGAGCAATACAGGAAGCATGATCTATAGTTTATGTATCATGTCATATGAGTAGCACTGTTTTGCTTGCAGCTTTCAAGTTGGTCTATTCATGAACAATTTTTTTTTTTTCCTACAAGCATTTTGGAGCTCTTCCATAACGTTTCAAAGAGCCTCTGGTTCCAAAAAATGCTTACTTTGTAGATACCAGTTCTTGTGGTTTTCCTTACTAAATAATATTTTTTCATAAAATTATCACTAAGAGTAGAAGTACAACACTTAGACAGCCATGAAGGAGTGCCAGATCACATAAATATATAAAAGAAAGTGGTGGACGAAAGTGACCTTATAAAGCATTTTGTGCATTCCAGGTGGATGTGACAATAGGAGAATTCCATTGTTCTTCATTCCTATCCTCTTTTAAACTGACAGTGCTCAACCTTTATTTTCACTACAGTGTATAAGATAGATAATATGTACATGTCAGACACTAAGTCACTTATTCATTCAATAGATACCTATTAAGTCAGTTACTACTACATACCAGGTACTGGGGTTGGTCCAGGGACAAACTGTAAATAAGATATCCCCTCTTGGTGCTTGAAGACTAGTATAAATGTTTACAAATGGGTGCAAACACCTCAGCAGTTGTACAAGACAATTCTCTGGTGTGTGAGAAGAAAGAAAGCAAAACTACTGAAACTTCGTATGGGGTGTCACTGGAACTCTCCCTTGGTCTGTGAGTGAGCCAGTCGTGTGTTGGGGACAATATTGTTGGGAAAGGCATGAACAGGGTAACCTTACTCCTTCATTAGCTTTCAGTGTTCAGTAATCAATTAAGGTTGTCCTTTGTATTTTAGAATTTAGTTTTAACAAAATTAATCCTCACAAAATACACAAGTGGCTTTAACATATTCCTGTAAATCAACAAATCAACTGCGGTTTAAAACTATTACTGGGAATCCAAGGGAGAGCAAACAATGACAAAGTTAAAAAGCTCACACTTAGGAATATTTCTAATGTGAGCTGTTTCTCAGCCATATTATAAGGTAGAACATCAGTCTTATCAGATTTGGCCAAAAATAAAATAAAATGATAAAAATGGGAAATGTGTGGGAAAACCATTTGAAACATGGCTTCCCATACATTGTTGTTAAACACGAATCCCTCCTAAATGAGTATTGTGCCTTGAGATAGTTAGAGATATCTAGCTAGAGGTAGTTTGAAGTCATCTTGATTAGCCAAAGATTTCAAGATTAAGCATCCAAAACATGAAGCTAAACCTCAGTAATCATTTTCAGCAATGTTTTAAGTCAATTGATATTTAATTCAGTACTTTGCACAATTCATCTAAATAATGAAGTGTTTAGAGGCCTTTTTTTTTTTTGAGGATTCTAACTTAATAAAAGACAAATAGTCACTAGCTTAAAGAAAAAATTGCCCTTCCTGACACAGTGAAAATAACGGAACGTTGAAAACACTATGGTGACAAACTAAAATGTATTTCTTTATTTTTTGTCAGCAAATACATAGAAAGCACTGAAGATTTGAAGAAATAAATAGTACGATAAATTATACATTGTAAGAGATTTACCAAAGAACTGAATGGAAGTTCAGATGTTTCTGATATAACTCAGCTTAGGTATTTGCTCCCGAAGCAGATACACAAAGAATTCGCTCCCTAAGAGCAAATACACAACTGGTGTTTTGTTTCTTCGACAGCAATTAAAGGAAAGATATACCAGAAAATATATTTTCTTACCAGTAAATAACTTTTAAAATAAAACGAATACTTTATGGGGAAACTCTGGAATAATTGTTTTAACTAAAACAATGGATTCTGGAGAGGAAACAGAGGTAACACCACAAGGAAAATGTATTCAAGGCACCATTCACATGTGGATTGTTGAGAAAGAAACTGATGGCAGAAATACACAGAGTGTTATCAGAAGTCCTTGAGATATTTTATTTTATAAAAACCAGAAATATTTGTTTTATAAAAACCAGTATCACCCGTAAAAATGTCATAGCTGCACACTTAAGAACTTAGAATTTTTTAACATGGTTCAAATATTCCAAATAAGAGTTTTGGTTATTTTTGAACACTTCTTAAAAATATGAAAATGAAATATTTTTCAATTTATTTGCAAGAACAACTGATTAACATAATGATGAATATTTATTATTCAAATTTCAACAACCACCTTTGCGTATTTGGTGGTTGAGATTGAAAAATGAGTGCCATGATTTCACAAATTCCATGTGGGTCTACGTATATAGTCCATGTCATGGCTTTTTCACCTATGACATCCATTAAAACCAAGTATTGAAACAAACTAAATTTATAACCTGACATTTGAATCAGTGTATCATGAACTGTTAAAGCCCAGATTTTTAAAATAATAAAGCATATTAAATCACATTATCCTCACTCAATAATGTATTATTGACATTTTATACCACTAATAAAAAACATTTTTAAAGTTAATTTTAATACATTATTTGTCTTTACCTATTTCATTGTAAATTTCCTTTCTGCATGTTTTATAATCACCCAAATATATTATTACAATTAGTAGTCCATGCATAGGAAAGAAGAAATGATAAATACATAAATATACCTCTCACATTGCATTCATTCTGAGACATACATTTTTTCATACTTTATCAGCTCTGAAATTGGGATGGCTCTTACAATATATTATATATATGTGAGTTAGAAGTCAACTTATTTAAATAAAGACAGAAAAATGAGTGTGTGGCATTTTTAAAAGATCCTTCCCTGGTGTGTTGTTAACATCACCATAGACTCAGAGACCCTGTGATTAGTAGAATGGATTTGTCATCAGCCTAAAGGTTCTGAATGGAATTTGCCTTAAGCTTTAATAAAGTAGGTAGGGATTTGAGTACCTGCAATTCTCAGATTTTATAAATATCAGTAGAAGTACAGTTGTGAAGAGAATTGCTAATCTTCACCTGGTATCTGCTTATATTATTGTCAAATGTTTACTCACTATGTGCAGTTAAGGCCTCTTTAGGATAAACAGAATATAAGATATAATCTTCTAAGTCAAATACCTGACAGCAGATTAGGGAATATGAGACACAAACACATAAAAACAATAAAACATTTAAGATACTTTAAGAACACTGAGAAGAGTGGTTTTTTAATTTGCTTTATCTATATTTTAAGCCTCATCTAAACATATTTATTTGAATAAAAAGGAAACATTTACTGAGGAACTATTTTTTACCAAGTATTGAACTAGGTGCTTTCATATTTATTATTTTATTTAATACAAAGTCTTATGAGATCATTCAAATATATTTTGGACCCAATTTTTACAAATGTATAAAGACTAATCCAGTTAATTTTTTTTTTTGACGCGCAGGCTCAGCGGCCATGGCTCACGGGCCCAGCCGCTCCGCGGCCATGGCTCACGGGCCCAGCCGCTCCGCGGCATGTGGGATCTTCCCGGACCGGGGCACGAACCCGTGTCCCCTGCATGGGCAGGCGGACTTTCAACCACTGCGCCACCAGGGAAGCCCCGATCCAGTTAATTTTGAAAATGATTCTTAAGTTATCATGAATTTCTGAGGAGTCACTAGACTAGACCTATGTTTTCCAAGAGCTTTGTACTTTTTTAGAGCAGAGTGACCTCTTTAAATGTCACAAATATCTTGAAAAGTCTTTCACAGTGTTAAATTATTTTTGTTCAGTAAAAACAGTAAAAAATGTTTTTCTGAAGAACTTAAAGCTATCCTCTTTAGACTTCTCACTCCGTTCCAATGTTCAAATTCAATTATGTACATAGTGGATTAAAACACTTGTGTCTGGCTTTGTGGGATACTCAAGGAGTGAGGAGATTTTCTTCCATGCTCTTGAGGAGCTTTTAGTCTCCTTGTAAAGACAACTCATGAATATGAGGACACGGGGAGGGGGAAGGGTAAGCTGGGACTAAGTGAGAGAGTGGCATGGGCTTATGTATACTACCAAATGCAAAATAGGTAGCTAGTGGGAAGCAGCCACGTAGTACAGAGAGATCAGCTCGGTGTTTTGTGACCACCTAGGGGGGTGGGATAGGGAGGGTGGGAGGGAGGGAGACGCAAGAGGGAGGAGATATGGGGATATATGTATATGTATAGCTGATTCACTTTGTTATAAAGCAGAAACTAACAAACCATTGTAAAGCAATTATACTCCAATAAAACTGTTAAAAAATAAAATAAAATAAAAAATAAGAATATAACATAAATAGTAATAGATGATAATACAAAAGATAGTACAACATGGCACGTTATGGACCTAATTACCAACATAGTCATTTGGGTAATATGTTCAAATAAATTCATAGGAGGCAAGGACTTTGAACCAAGAATTGAAGATTATGAGTGACCCATGAAAAGGAAGGGCATCCTATGTGAGAATAATGAGATATTCAGAAGGTTAAAAGCAAAGAGGATAAAATAAAGGTTCATAGAAACTGGCCGAGAGTGGACTGTGGAGTGTTTTGTCAGCAACTCTGCAGACTGATCTCGTAACAGTGGGAAACAGCTAAAAGAATTGTAGCAGAGAAATTAGGTAATCTGGCTTTACAGCTGGGCATGGTCTGGAGCAGGGAGATGAGAGTCCTACAATAGTCCAGATACCACTTGTGAGGGAGGACTTGAATAGGTAGTAGCCATGGTCACAGTGAGGCAAAATTGGGTGTCAGATGAGGGAGTAGGAAGATTTATCAGTGCAGGTGTGGTATGAAGGATCAACAGGAATGTTTACAAGATTGAAAAGGAAGGAAGGACAGAAGAAAAGAAGGAAAGAAGAGAGGATGGGAGGGAGGGTCAGGAGGGCCAAGGCAGTTTGGGAGGAAAACAATGAATTTGGTTTTAGCTATGGTTTGAGTTAATGATGACTAGGACAGAGAAGTGGAATGCCCTTCGGGGAGCCGAAGTCGTAGGACTGTTACCCTGGAGAAAGGCCAAGACTGAAGATTCTAGAATCATCTAGAAGAGTGGTTTTCAACTAGGAAGATGGGGACATTTGGCAATGCTTTAGAGACATTTTTGTTTGTCGCAACTGATGAGGATGCCACTGGCATCTAGTGAGTGTAGGACAGAGATGCCACTAAAACATCCTACAATGCACAGGTCGGCTCCTTACAATAAAGAATTCTCCAGCCCCAAATGTCAATAGTGCCAAAGTTGAGAAACCCTGATCTAGAGAGGGAGGATCAGTAAATCCTTCAGAGAAGTAACACCAAGTAAGGGAGAGTAGAATCTTCAGTCAACAGGCCAAGGACTTAGCAAATACATTTAAGAGGTGTTAGTAGAAGTGGAACTAGCGTGGGACACAAAGAAGCAGAATAATAAGAGGTAAACATGAACCAGTTTGTTGACTCATTTATTCAACAAATACTTACTGAACAACTGTTATAGATGAGGTCCTAAGTGCTTGGGCTACAGGAATGCCTTCCTGGAGCTTATATTCTAGTGGATGGAGACAGATAATGAAGAAATAAAGGAGGTTATTATTAACTGATGCTAAGTGCTATAATAAAGGCAATAAAATGGGGTCTAATAATAGGGAAGGACTGGGGGCTGGCCTGAGAAGGGCATGAAGGGACTGCTTTATATGGGATGGTGGGGGGAGGCTCTCAGAGGAGGTGACATTTGGGCTAAGAACTAAAAGAAGAGGAGCCAGTCCCAACAAGAGCTGGAATGATTCTGTCATGGATTCCAGGGGAAAGGAGAAAGGCTTAAGGAAGTGCCAAAGGCCACAGAGAGGGTCCAGCAGGAGTACCTTTGCATTTACTAATTAGGAGGACATTGGGCCCTTTAAACCTGAGGTCTTAGTAGATAAAAATATAAGTAATAATTCTGAATTTTCTAATCTTCATTTGTGGGAGGAAAAATTAAGTTTGGGATTTGGGGAATTTTTGGCAGTACTACAGAGGACCCCAGTAGAGTCCTGTCGGAATATGTCAGGAACTTGCTCTTCTCAACAATTTTCTCTGCAAAAATTAGACATCCACACACAACACTCAAAGCAACACAGCGATGGAACACAAATGCTAATATTAATCATACCTTTTCTTTCTTTTCTTCCCCAGGCGTCACAAGGCTTGCCGCTCAGGCAGTATCTATTGTAATCAGCAAGTTACCTACGGTGATTGCATGTTTGCCTCCCCCAGTTAAATACTTCTTTTTTCTGTCTGAGAGAAAAATGTCAAAAAACTTTGTTGAATTAAAAAAAGCTGGCCTGCTTGTCTGGAACTTGATTGTAATTATATGTCGGATATTTGAGGATGGAAACACTGTGGAACTTTTAACAGGTGCCTCCCTTGACAGATGGAGTAAAGAGAAACTCGGTTTAATCTGTGTGTGTTTGGAAAGCATCATGGGAGAGCAGACAAGTGGCCCTAATCAAATGACCCAAAAGGTCATACGGAGCATTGAGCAGCAAAAACCCAACTGGATTGAATGCCAATTGTTGAAAGCAAGGAAACTGAGCACCGAATGGTAAAGCGATGTTTTTCTTTCACTGAATTTCATCAAATACATTCACAAAAACAAAATCACCAATAAACAACCACCACAACCAAATATTGTTGGATAGGCAGCAATGGTCATTTTGCTAGCGTCATGGGAACTTTGATGAATACAGAAAAAGATAAATATTCCATTAAAAACTGGATTGTTAATGTTCCTTGTCTTATTAGAATTTGAACCCCATTGATACACTGGAACATTATACTTGTTTAGTCACCATCTTAAGGTTTCTGATTAAAAGGGTGGTAGTTAAACCCAGGAGAATTTGGTTTCACTCCTTTTCAGTGTGCAAACAGGTATCTAGTGGATAGCCTGGAGCGTTTTGTAAATGGATTGGCCATGGAGATTAAATTAAGAAGGAATTAATGGATATAAAAGGCTCTTTATTGCTTTCTGTGTACCTGATTGTCAAAAAGGTACACATTTTTCATCTGGTAATGTAAGAATCCCAGAAGGCAACTGGGGCATATCACACTCAAGCTATAAACACACCCAGCTGTTTCTGTATGAAAATGTCAGCCTTCTCATAGGTTTGTCACCAAGAGCTAAGTGATTTGTGGTATTGCGAAGATTTTTAAGTGTCCCTGATGAATTTAAATATGTACATAGAGTCCTTCTATCTTAAAAGTAGTCTTCAGTATAGAATTGCATGATATTGATAAGGGAGTTATGGTTCATATGGTCTACAGTTCACTAAGCCAGCCCCTCCTTTTTCTACACTCTCACACACACGGTCTCCCATTCTTTGAAAATGTATTCATATTGCTAGAAGATACTATTATAACTTTCTGCCTGAAACAACTAAAAGTTGTTACTTTTAGTACATGGTAGTGGTAAAGAGCACAGGCTCTGGAATCAGATGGACAAATACAAATCCCTTGTAAGTGGGCCATCTTTTGCGAGTTATAGAATCTCTCAAAACCTCATTTTTAGTGATGATACTAAGCTCGTAGAGTTGTTTTGAAAAATTAAATAACATTTGTAAAGTTCTTAACATCGAGCTTAGAACTAGTGAACATTTGTTATTTATAAACCATTAAAATATGTTGCACTCACTGGTTAGTAGTGTGATAACAAATACTCTTTACTGGTTTATATTAGTCTGTAAGACTTTATATTAATCCAAATTAATATAAGTAGTCATGTAAGTAATGTAAGAAATGTAAGTAATCATGATTTTCCTGTTCTTGTCATACGACTCCTAGAAATTTACTTGTGAGCATCCTGTGTGTAGGAATAACAATAGCAGTCAGGAAAATGCTTAGTAACATTGACAGTGACCTTAATCTTTACATTTGCATTTGATACCAATTTACAGGCTTTAATTCAAAGACTAAAAGATTAAGGCCACGTCATTATCCATAGCAGTGGGTGTAGAAGAGAGAGAAAAAAGCAGAGTAAAAAGAGTGGATCTGATTATAAAGTTAAATTTAAGATACTGCTGAATTAGGACCCCCTCTATCAATAAGATGAGTTTAAAGTTTAAAGTAATGTCTGTAATATACCTGGGGCTACACACAGGAATCCGTAAGAAAAATGTTTCCTTAAGAGTTAATTTTTGTCTAAGTTTCTTATAAACAGCACTAACACATCTGGTTATCTCCTTTAGTAGGAAATTGTCTAGCTAATATTTGGCTGATTAGCTATCTGTTGTAACATGCATCCAAAATAAAGAATTATTGATTTTTAAAAATGTTTTATAGCCCTCAAAGATTCTGAATACATATTATGTAATTTGTAATTAGCACAGTGCTATCTATGTCTTTCTCAATTTCTCAAATAATATCAATGTACAAAAATCCAGATTTAAAGTTATTTCATTTATTTGACAAAGAGTTAAATTTACTTATTAACTCACTTTGGGTAATCTCTTATGGATTGGGGTGCTATAGGAATGTTTCATCTCGAGTTTGATTTCAAGTTGATTATCTGATATACGCATGAACTTCCATCTCTACTCATTTCTCACAAATTGATGATCATTTAGTTCATAGATCTATACCATGAGGAAAATGTATTTTAAACCATGATGTCTGTATACAGGTGGAGGGTTGCCTTTGCTTTACCATAATTTTTTTTTTCAGCTATGAGAATGTAAGCACTTAAAATAGTTCTTCTGTTAAAATAAATGAAATCTTAATTCCTCATGAAGATTATCTTGTAACTACACAATATCATTTAGCTGGATTTCTTTCACTTGCACCCAGATTTAATTTTGATTTTATGGAAACTGTGAAAATAACTGCAGTGGAAAGGTGGCAGCTGTAAGCATTGCTTGTCTTGCATGCTGCCTGAAAACATTACTATTCATTAAAATAACCTTCACTTTGTAGTAACACTCAAGCTGTAAACAGTCAACTTAGATTCTGGAGAACACACAGGCCAAAAAGTAAAGAAACGTCTGTCTTTGCAAAGTAATTTGTCGAGTTGAAGATTATTGTTTTTCATCATGGTGACCCTGACTTGGCTGGCTGGGTGCATATACAGATTAAGATTAATGCAGTTATTCCTTGGCTAAGGTCTGCCTCTTTCAGGGCACATTCTCCCTAATGACATGATTGATAGGCAGTCCCAAATCCAGAGAGGAACTCATTAATCATAGCACTGACTGAATCCAATCATTTGCTTCACCTGCACAGTGATGGACAGGAAAGGATACAATTCAGGGGCTGACACTGAGACACTCTTTTGTCAGAGGGCCTCAACTTTTTCCATGTCAGCCTCTACAAAACCTGACAAGAAATTTTGCTTGCAGCCTGCATGCAGCTTCAAAAAGATATTTACAAACCTTTTTTTTATTGCAAAAAGGTCTTTTTTGTTTGTTTAAAGATTTACTCTAGCTAATAAATACCTTTAAGAGTAGAATTTGCTTTATTTTTTAGCAAGGCTTATATGATCATAAAGTTCTTTTTTTGTTTTTTTTTTTAGAGAAGGATGCTTTGAAGCTACATGTGGAAGCAATATAACAGTTAATGTCCAGCAGCTGGGTATCATTTGGTTCAGTCTTCAGGTCAGCGGCACTGACTCTTAGCAGAATGAATTTTATAGTCATGGCAAAATCTCAGTAATGAACTGCAGTATATAGCTGATTACTCCACAGTAAATTTCATTCAGTCTGGGAAACAGTGGAAACCCATGCGTTTTCTTAAGAATACTTAGACTGCAAAGACTAACGTGATCCTAATAGCACTTGTAAAAAGAAAATTAGTATGGAATATGTATGATGTAAGTTGAATATCGTGATTAATTTTACACTGGTACAGCTTGAGAATTTTTTAAAAATTATGTCATCCATTATTACTATGTAAATAATGTTTAAAATCAATAATAAGCATATGAGTTCTTATAAAAGAAATCTTTCCCACATATAACTTGCACATTCCTGGTGTGGTTATAATAGACTCTTTTCCGGGAAGGATAAGCAGGGTAGTGACTTTTGCTAAGTATCTGTCACCTAGAAGGAACAGGAGGGGGGCATGTATTTTTAGAAGGCAACAAGTGTCAAAAGGCCAATTTAAGATACCCAGTGGTCAGCACTCCTGCAGGAAGCACCCAGCCTATATTTAGCATAATAGGCTCCCCCTTTTGACACTTTAATTAGTCTTTAATGTGTTGTGAGACAGGTGTAAAGAGGAATCTGCAAAAGACAGAATACCAAAGCTATTTCTGGCATCAAAGATATTCTTTATCCTTGAAGAGAAAATACAGATTATTTCTTACATGTTTTTAAAAAGAAATGTTTTCTTTTCATCCCATGTTTATAGCAATTTCAACAATTGTGGTAATGGGGAAATGTTTTATAGATAGGAGTATAAATGCAATAAAGAAATGTTTTAAAAGAAACAATTCAATTTTTAAAAATGCTTTCAGGTGCTCAGTTCTAAGGCACTGTTTATGTGAGCTGCAGCCTTTTGGGAAGGCTTACCTATTTGAGCAAAGTCTTTATAGGTGCTTTGAATCTGAGATTTACATCGACTCTCCACACTCAATCTCTCTGATTATTTTCCATCTTTACAGTTCTTCACCACTGATACTTATATGCTTTCTTTGTATTTAGTGCATTTATGACAGTAGAGAAAAGCACAGCCTTAGAAGAAGGAGATATTGTTCTTGAACTGACTGAGCAGAAAATAAACATGATGGTCCTGGATATCTGCCACAGTCCAGGTGGCAGCAAGTACCTGAGGCAAATTTATCACATCATGCGGCTCAATGAGGTAGGGAAACGGCCTTTTTACCGAGCAATTAGGTGTGTACTGGCCTGAGGCAGCGTCTGCTGGCAGCTAAGGGTTAGTCAAGGAGGTGATAATACTTCTTAAAGTCAATACCAAACTCAATATTGCATTATTAATAGAATCTATTCAGCCCTGGCTGTTCTGCATTTGTACAGCAGAAGCTTCACCGAAACAGTGTCGGTTTTATTTATACAGTTTAAACAATAACACGGTTCATATACTCAGTTCGGAATTGTAGAGACTAGAGGTGTAGTACGGGAATTGTGTATTTGTGACCATTAAGCTGATGTTAAAATCTGGTATTTGTGAAATGAAGAATTTTCTGAGGAGAGATATAGCTCTTCTCCTGTAGACGTCATACTCGTGTTGGTGAAGTTGAAGTTTCCTTACATAATGAGAAACTTCAGAAGAATATCGAACCATATTTGGGAGCAAATAGATTAACCCAAGAAAATACATTAATGTAGGGACACTGATTAGAACCAATGTCATGCTCATTCACCTCTCTGCTGGGTTAAGCGTCTGACCTTGCATGTGTCTGGCTATTTTAGCAAAAATGTAAAGAGTAGTTATCTCAGTTATTTACTTGAAACAATACAAGTTTGCTAACTTAGGTTTTTAATTTGATCATACATATCTGGATTCGAATGTGACATCTAGTGTGAATTAGAATTATGTTTATATTTGCAAACACATGAATGTATTTCTTGGCATAATAAAAATTGTATAATATGAATAATGTTAAGATATAGTGTTTTATCTCCATGAGGTAGGCCTTAAAAACTGTACATTTCCAAGGAGTGAATTAACTCTACCACAGGATTTTAGGACTCAGTTACATAAATGTTCTCCCCACTATTATCTATCTGAAAGTTACTTCAAGTAAATCTTGTTTTCTGGCTTACAGAGAGGTAATCAACCAGTCAACTTCAATGATCACCTGAGAAGGATGGAGGCCTTTGTAGCTATGAGACAAGGTCCTGTTCTTAAGGGACTGGAGCTCTGTAGCAATTGTTACAAAGTAACAGAACCTGTTCATGCTTGCTAATGATCTCTCACAGCTTGTTTGAGGTTTCCATCTCGGGCAAGCAGGAAATTGTGGCCTTGGCAAACTGAAAGACCTCCATTAAGGAGTCAGGGTCTTCATGGGCATGTTAACCTGGCCACCCAGATTGGCCAAAGTAACTGTGGTGGTTACAGAGGAACAGATGTTGTAGTCAGAGTACCCTCAGAGCCTTAGTAAAGTTGATTTACAATAATTCTGAGCACAATGGCTGGTATAGATTGCCAAACTGATAGCGGAGTCCTTTCTTTCAAAGTTCCATAGCACAAGAAAGATCCGAAAATCACCAGTAAGCAAAATCAACAAAAATTAAGTTGGATATTTCCTGGCTGTCGGCCACCTGTTGTATTCAGGAAATCCAAAGGCTGTTTTCTCATAGAACTCGTGGAACTCTGAGGAAGCGCTTCTGAACAGGTGTGCTATGAGAGCTGATGTACATACGACTCTTTGCGGGAGTAGCACCACATTTTGATTCAAAGTTACGATTTTTCTTTCTCTGCAACTGAATATACTTACTGTTATGGCAACATCTATCAGATGGGAAAGCAAGCTAAGTACTTGTTGGTTTATTGTGCTGCGTGAAATGCAGGGCTGCAAGGTTAGAGGCATAATGTAAGGTGAGGATAGAATCAACGAAAGTAGCGAGGCCTCTGCCTTGACTACCTAGACAAAGCAGGCAGTAAACACAAATAACACAAGGGTGACTGAGTGACTAACATAATACTTATGGCTGCTTTTATACTGTGAGGCATCGTTATGCTGTAGGTAAATTGCACCGTGACGTTTGTTCATTTGATGAGTGGCGTCATGTCTTTAGCACTTTCAGGTGTGCTGCTAAATAGTGTTCGAAAACATAAATACAGAGCATTTACGCGTACAGGCCTGGGTGAGTGGAAGCATGGGTGTGCTATTGAGAGACAAGGAAGTTTTGAGAGAAGACGAGATTTTAAATGTTTGAGATAAAGGTAAGGTGTCCGACCATAAAAGTCCAAATGGTAGTTGAAGATGCTGGCCAGAAGCACAGATACAAGAGGCTGTGACTGTAGATTTGGTGGCTTTCAACTAGGACGGTAGTTGAGCTCATGAGGCCAGTGTATCTCTTCAGTGGAGAGCAACAGAGAAGCGATGGGTAGAGGAATAAGCTCTGATGTAATGGCACAGGGAGTATGTTCAAGAAAGGATGTTCAACGAAAAATGTATTTCTTCTGAAGAAAGAGACCACATTAGCAGTATGTCTGGTTAAAGTGATGCCACAGAAAATCTGAGGCTTTTGAGAAGGGGTAGTGACAAGTGTCAATATAGCACAGAGGTCAGAGAAATCCACACAGGAGAAAACACCATTGTGTTCACAGCTTGCAACAGAACAGAGCACTTTCTCTTTTCTGAATTGTGGAAACAAAAAAAGCCAAAACATAGCCACGTAAGGGGAAACAGTGAGAACGATTGTTATTAGCCAAAACAAAGCAGTTTTTCAATGAAAGGGGAATAATTTATTCCTTTTTAAAATTTTACTTTCAGAAATCATGATGGAGAAAAATGGTTTCTGTTCAAAAATCTAAATCTAATTCTTTGCTGATGGCTTTATTGTTATCTAATAATATTTAATAAGAGTCCGTGTGAGTCTCTGTGTCTGTCAGATGTTACAGAATTAATCATTCTAAAAAAGATATGGTCCACAATGAGCAGGTTTAAGAAATGTCAAGCACTGTTTTTAATTGCGAGATGGAGGGTTTTAGGATCTGAAATTTGCCTTCTACAGTGAGTACAGCAGGCATTCTCTATTCATGAAGTTACAGAGGCACAGGGAAAACACAGTGACCTGAGACCAGAGGTCTGGCTTCTTAGTGATGCTACCAAGCTCCCGTATGTGACCTCAAGTTTGTCTTCTGACCTTTCAGAGCCAACCACTGAATGTAGTGTGGGCTAGTGTTTCTCAAACTTTCATGTGCCTCCTCATCTCCTGGGAAAGCTTGTGAACAGGCAGATTCTCATTTGGTTGGGCCTGAGATTCTGCTTTTCTATCACACTCCTAGGTGAGGCTCATTTGGCTGATCCACACATCGGACTTTGAGTAGTAAGAGTTTTCAAGATGACCTCTGAAGTCATTTTCAGCTCTAATTTTCTGAACCTAAGTCCTAACCCTAACCTTGAAGAAAACATTATATTGTGACACACTAAAAATCAGGAGGACATTTCTGTTATATTATTTATTAAATGACTTATTAAGTATTTGATAGTTTGTGGGAAACTTTTAGTCATTTAAGTTTATCATTTTCCAGAAGGAGTCTTATGAAGTAGATTATGGTTATTCACCTTTTTGTTTATGGATGGAAAATGAGGTATAAAGCAGTAGATTGACTTTTTTTTTTTCCTCCCCAGGTTGTCACTGGCATTGGGGGTAAAATTAAAATTACATACTTTGAGCTTCTATTGAACGTTGATATTTTTCAGTCCACAGTGTGAAACTAGAGTTTAGGAGCTTGCATTATAATTAATTCTACATAGAGGGAGACTGCTTGCAGGGAACTATCAGAGTACTTAGTACTCTACTGAGCATGGAGTAGGTAGCAACTACACTTAATGAATGAATGAACAGTCTTTACTGTGAATAGTCATGCACTCGAGTTAAGTTTTGGTAACCAGACATGTTAATATGTGAAGAAATGACAAGACAATGCCTATTAAAAAAAAGATTCTGATATATCCAGCATACATTCATTATGTGAGAGTTTGTTAAATGGTTTTCTAATCGATCCTATATATTAAGTGAACCTGTTTTTGATGGGTTTATTGTAATCCTGATTGGTATGTACTCTGCTATGTTTCTTCTGAAAATGTATTCTGTCCTGAGGCAAATAATACTGTGTAATGTAGCAAATGTGCTGAAAGGGTAGGTTTGGATATTGACCCGTTTATTCTTAAAGAGAATATATGCTTCCTACCATCACGACTTGTCATTTTTTTCCCTTGAAGGACTATTTAAAAGAACAGCTGTTTTCTATGAATGGTTCAGAGGAAAAGCCATTACACATCCAACCTTTAAAGATGACCTTGAGGAGTATGGAAGATCAGCCCTCTGCCTTTAACCCTTTCCATGTGTACCAGGTGTTTAGCGAAAACATGCTTGATCAGGTATGTGGAAATTAAATAGTAAATTTAATTAAAATTTGTGGAGTTTTTTTTACACAAGTTAGAAAAAAAGTGCTTTGTGTTTGAATATTTACTCATAAGCTTCTTTGGCTAGGAAGCAAAAGGCCTTGTTCTTGTTTGCACAAATTGACTTGGGAAAAGTTATTTTACCTTCTTTCTATTTGTCAAACGGATTCATATGTTTGGTCTGTAAACTTTGACTTTTGCCCTGGTCAGTTCACTGTGGGCAGAGGGGGCATCTGTTCGGCTGTGTCTCCGGCAGCCTCGAGAAACCCCGTGTTTCTGACAGTCTTCCCCTCCCTGGCTTCCCCCATCTCCCAATACACAAAACACCTTGCAATCTTTATGAATTTATCTAATTTATCAGGTAAACTATAAAATAGTTTAAAATTGATTGTAAATAGAGCTTTGAGCTCCTATTTTAAGTGGCATGAGGTAAATTTGCTGTTTTATAACCCTAAACACATTTCCGAATTTAAAATGAATTTGTTAACGATCTTAAAGTCAGGATGTTTGGAATAAAGTCAATGTGATAAACACCACACATTTTTTTAATGTCAGATAATGCCATTGTTTCAGCTGCATGTTTCATAGTCACATTAAAAAGATCATCTTTATTCCAAAGGACTTGAAACCTAAAGTTGCTTTTGCTTTGTTCTTTTTTTTGGTGCCTTTTCCCAATAGCCTCCTGACAGACTATTTGAACTAACAGGGCAGAAGAGAAGGATTGCTTGACCTAGAGCTCTGACGAAAATAAGAATTAAGACAATGGCCTAATTCGGGATGCAGATAATATTTTTACCATGCCTGTTACAACCCTAGTCTACATTCATCAATACTGTAGTAGAATAAGACCTTCAAATGCTGACAACCTGGGGCAGAATTCTCCTGCTCTATGACAGGATTGTAGTGCTCCATTAATCAGCAGGTGACAGGGCATAGTTCTTGTTGGATTTTAAACACTGGCCTGGATGCTTATTATCAAAACTATTTAGTGTTAAGGGGTATAAGCGTCTATAATACTTTAAAACCAAATATATTGTATAAGTTTATCGGCTGCCTTCCTGTGTTGTACATTAGATTCCTCCAACCATAAATAATCATTGTAGCTGTTAAATTATCCTCACTTCATTTAAATAAATGGTATGTTGTATTCAGTTCTGAATTATGAGATTATCTTTCACTGTAATTTTTCTCCTTACTCTGTGGTGAAATTATCTATTAAATGAGAAAAAAATAAGTACTTATGTTATTTACATTTACAGGTCCTTATAATTTCCCATTTAAAGCGGGTTCTTAACCAAAAACATTAATATCATACTCTAATTAAACTGTGTCTTGTAATTTGAGCCATAGTACTTGCATCTTTGTTTTTTTAATCAAACTTCTGGGTGCTAAAAAAAAAACCCAAAAAACTATAAATTGATACATGAAAAAGTTGCCAATTATTTAGCTTTGCTCTACAAAGAGTCACCCTTTCAGAGAAACTTGTTGGGCAAATTTCATTAGCTCTTGGAAGAATAACGACTCAAGAAATTGATTTATATTTTTATAAATAATGACTACATCCCCAAATGGATTTATAAATTAATTGCTGTCTTATTGGAATAAAAACCTTATTCTGTGGACATGATTGATGTTATCTGTCTAAGTCCTTGTTCTGGACCCCCCTCCTTCTTAGTTAGTCTATCACAGCTGGAGCTTTAATTTACTGATCATATTAACTCTGATTAATAACTAACAATAGCGTCTTCTCATTTATCAACAGTCAGCTATCACAAAATGGAACTGGAATTGGTCAAACTTGCTGCCAAATTATCTGGGACTGGAGAAGACGACCTTCAATGTACTGCTCAAAAACAGGTAATAAGATTGGGGATTTGGGGCATGTGGCGGGGGAAGAGGATATATATCTTTTATAAATAGGTTGTATGTGAGTGTGTGCATGTATGTATATGTATATATATATATTTTTTTAAATTATATGAAGTATAGCTTCTGAATGCTGTTGTTCTATAGTAAGCATTTTCAGAAGGCAGGAAAACTTTTTCTGAGATGAAATTGGTTGATTTTAGTCTAAATTTTAAATATTTTGAGTTTGTGTTGTAAACACCAAAAGTTATTGATTTGAATGTCATTATAATACTATGCCTTTGTTTACAACAATTTAATGAATGCATACAAAATGCCAAGCCAAATCAGCTAATCAGGGGAAACATCTAAGTAAAACTGTCATGATTGAATTTTTTTGCTTTTCAGCCAGTTATTTTGGCACCGTCTTGCTGTAGTCTCAGTTGCATACTACTTTACACACATACGCACACACACATGCACTTACACCCCAGGACAACCCAATAAAATGATAATGTGATTTCAGGCTAGGAGTCTATACATGTAATTTATTTTGCACAAAAGCATAAATGTTTTCTTTATATTTTGGATCAATGAATATGGCTTTTTCCCATACCTTTAAAGTTTTCATTGAAAACAGTAAGGTGTAAATTTTAAATTTGCATTTCTCTATCAAGTATACATTTTTACATAAAATATATATGTGCAGTTGCTTTTATTCTTCAGGTATTATCTGTTTGTTTACACTCACTTATCTTCTTTATGATCTTTGTATGTTTTCTTATCTTTCTGAAAAAAATATAAAGTATCATTTTTCATAAAAGACGATAAGGATAGTGACATACTAGAATTGTCAAATCATCCTTGAGATATCTAGGTGCATATAAGAAAATACCTTGAGAGAGAGATTTTAGTATTTCCCAGGTGGAGGTTTTAAAAAAAAGCCAGCTTTATTGCCAAGAAAAGCGGTAGCTTAGATGTGTCGTCATAGTGATAGTCCTAATATTTCACCCCTGAATGAAGCTCACCCACCCATCATGGACAAAGCTGAACAATCCAGAAACTTCCCCATCAAGGACAGAGCCTTCTCTCAGCAAGCTTACCACTTGGCAGGTAGTAGTTCAGAGTGTACCCTATTAATGCACAAGTCCCCCACAGGTGTTCCTAACCTGTTCCAAAGTTGCCTGGAGAGATGAGAGGTAGGGGTGGTGGAGGAAAGGCCAGGTCTTCTGTTGAATCTATGGCTAACATAATGTTTACCCAGTATTAAATGTCTATCTGGAAACAAACTAGGGAAGATAAGTCATTTTTTCCCTGCTATTTGGAAAGTTTTGAGTTTATGTAGATTAACTGTATTATAATTTACTAAGCCTTTTCAGCTGTGAATTGCTGCTTCCAGTCCACTGAATGGTAAGCTAGGGGCAACATATCCTTCAAAACTTACTGCATTTGCTCTGTATAATATTCACTTTTAAGTGAATTTGTGTTTTACCCCAAATTGCATATTGTTGTTTTTGTTTAACAACTTTAGTTATATACCTCAATTAGGTTGATAGCTATTAAAGTCTATTTCCCTGACATATTATGTGGAGGAATGAGTGGGGGAAAAGAACTCCTACAAATTTAGCCAGAAGTAACAGATCAAAACAGTTCTCTTCGAAAAGGGTCATGAATTTTTTTTTTTTAATTAATTTATTTTTTGGCTGTGTTGGGTCTTCGTTGCTGCGTGCAGGCTTTCTCCAGTTGTGGAGTGCGGGGGCTACTCTTCTTTGCGGTGCGGGCTTCTCGTTGCGGTGGCTTCTCTTGTTGCTGAGCACAGGCTCTAGGCACGTGGGCTTCAGTAGTTGTGGTGCCCAGGCTCAGTAGCTGTGGCTTAAAGGTCCTAGAGCGCAGGCTCAGCAGTTGTGTGCGCGGGCTTAGTTGCTCCGCGTCATGTGGGATCTTCCCAGACAAGGGCTCAAACCCGTGTCCCCTGCCATGGCAGATGGATTCTTAACCACTGCGCCACCAGGGAAGTCCCAGGGTCATGAATTTTTAACAGAAACAGCTAGAATCTCTTAGATTCTTAAAGAATGGTATGAAAACCATTCTATTCTAAACTACCACACACCACAAGCTACAATGAATATAATTGAGCTGCATTAGAAGGATGAAAGACCCCGGAGAGTTTTTCATCTCTTTTAGCACTTTCCCATTTATTTTAAGAGTGTTATTTATGAGACTTGATTAATATTGAACTGGTAAGGAAAATTTTTTTTGTTATTTTCTCTGAGAGACTCTCTTGTTTGGGTTTATCTGAAATGCTGATTTAAAAAAAAAATAGTGCATTGAATTTTTTTTTTTTTTCAATTTTTTTTTTCCGGGCTTTCTCTAGTTGTGGTGAGCAGGGGCTACTCGTTATTGTGGTGAGCAGGGGCTACTCGTCATTGTGGTGCTCAGCCTTCTCATTGCGGTGGCTTCGCTTGTTGCGGAGCACGTGCTCTACACGTGCAGGCTCAGTAGTTGTGGCTCTCGGGCTCTAGAGTGCAGCATTGAATTTTTGACAACATGGTTATTTGAAATTACGTATTTGAAAATTAGACCACAGAACATTGAGCTTTTAAAATGAGAATTATATATGCTATCCTACATCCAAAAAGTGATACTTCTTACGTACAACCATGATCTTTGGGGTTAGGCAGAGCCAAAGATGAAAACCTAGAGCAGCTCAGCTGAATATGCTCAGTTCTTTTTTCCAAAAGTCACCAATTAAACAAGTTACTTATTCCCTTTTTTCTTTTTTTAATTGGTAATAAAGTTATACTAATCTATCTCTACACTATGGTTGAGTTCATATATAGCACTGCAAATGTTGTCTGGGAACAAACATTTGTCACAAACAAATGTCACAACAAAAGTGAACTCAAATACACAAATACTAAAAAAGTTGAGGAGAAGGGAATCCTTTCTATTCACCTCCTAAATTCCTTTGTGCCTGGCCTTCCAATCCAATATCATAAGCAGACCATCTGTGGACTTACTCTCTCAAGACTCTAATACCCTGAATGGACAAGATTTCCCTCACCTCTAAAACAGGATGGAAATGGGAAAACAGGATTCCTGGGTTCTCAGGCCAGTCCTGTTGTGAGCTTACCTTAGGAAAGTTATCTAAACTAGTCAACTTTGGAGTTTCTCATCTTTAAAATTAAGTGATGATAATTATATATCTACTTCATAGAGATTGTTGACACAATCAAGAGAGTGTTAAAGGATATGAAGTGGTTTTGAAAGTTTAAAATACTGTACATACTTAGAAAAGTAGTAGCACTAGCAGAAAGCAGTGTTAGTGTCTGGCCAAGTAAGGAAACAGTAAAGGTCATTTGGGATTAGTAGGGAGCTGGAGGTGGGAGGTGGAGCAGTCAGGTTATACCTGAGGTCAAATATATGGAGGTTATGTACACTCCAGGCCTAAACCCATCATGAGGGTCAGAACAAGTGTCAGGTCAGAGACCAGGCAGCAGGCCCATGAGTCTGTAAGCCAAGCAGTGAAAAAATGAGCAAGGAAGAAGGTCTAAAGACCAGGTGAGCCACGTAGGAGGTAAAGACTCAAGGGATGAGCACTTGAGGGACAGTTCAGGTACATGAAAGAGGAGATATGGTGGTGCCAATAATATGTGTATCTGAGACAACACTAACCTTTGTTCCACAAGCTGATTCTGTGCTGACTGCAAAGTCAGAATGAATCTTGAAGTGGCAGCCTGAGTCCTTGGCCGGGATGGGCCCTCTGCTTACCATCAGGCCTCATCTCAAAACACGTCCCTCCAATTCAGATGATGTTCTAAGTTCATTGCCTTTCCTGTTCTTTGGATTCTCCAAACTCTTCCCTATTTTAGGGTCTTGCTACTTGGAGTTCCCTCAGCTCTTTCCATGGCTGGTGCCATCTTGTCTATCTGGGGCATAAGTCACCTGCTCAGAGAGGTCTTTCCTTATCACCCATCTAAAGTGATGCTCCAAGTCTCTTTCACTGTGCTCTCTCAATTGAGCTATCACTACCTGAAATCATAGTTTCTGTTTATTGTCGTTTAACCCTGCTTCCCCCCCGCCCCCCCACCTCCAGGGTGGAAAGTCCAATCCTTGAGAAGAGTGCCTTGGCTGTCTTATTCCAACCGTGTCTTCAGTACCTAGACTAGCGCTTGGGCACATAGCTGTCTCTGAGTAATATTTGTTGGATTAATTAACAAACAAATTAGGAATAAGAATGCAGAGAAAAAGTTAGCCTTTGACAGATGAACACAGAGTAGGTATTCTCTAAAGGTGGTGTTTGATCAACAGTCATGTTGGAATAAGAAGTGTATCCTGGAAAATATCAAGTAAAAATTTATCTACATGCATATTCATTCATTTGGATGAAAATCAGGTTAATTAAGCTTTGTATGTTTAAAATGCCTGTTTTTGTTATTATGTGAAGTTCAGCTCAGATTAAAAGCACAGAACACGGGTCTTTATTTTTAATTAATTGATCCAGTTCAAGCCATAACCTCTCCAGCGAAAAAGTCTGTTCTCTACTCCACGATTCAGAAGTCTTTTGACTTTTGGGTGGTAGGGTTTGTATTTGTTAAATGATACTATCGTTGAAAAATTTAAGATGGAGTTAGACGACAAAAACATCCAACCAAGCCTTTATAAATTTGTGATTTTCAAGGCATTTGAAGAAATAGATAGTAGCTGAGACCTCAGAAAAGAGATCCTGAGTATATATTAATGATATATGTTTTTCAACTTAGAAAGTTTGCCATTGTGGAAAATAAAGACTCCTTAGAGGTTTAGAAAATCAACATATATATCAGTTCTACACCTTTACCTTTAATGCCATATAAGAGTGAGTACACTGATTGTACATTGATCTTTTGAAATAATAAAGGTACTTTTCACAGTTTCTTACAATTACTTTCCTGCTTTCTTTCTCACCCACTTTAAAATAAATCCAGACTATCGAATGAGATGGTGATTGCATTTGCAGGAAAGCTCACCAAAAGGAACACTCTGTGTTCCTTCATTCACGGCAAATCTCCAGACTGCCATTTTGGTATTGTTTTCTTTGTCACTGGAACCAATTTATGTTGCTTCTTTTCTCTTTACCTTATTTATTCCAGACTAATTCCCAAGAATGGTGGCATTGAAAATAATCTGTGAATACAGTGGAATGCTATGCTATTTTAACCCTCTAAATATACTGCATATGAGTTTGGCTTTGCGTTGAGCAAACACAATTAAATATGATGGCAGGAACGGCAGAAGAGGTGATGGTGCAGATTTCTGGCTGTCATTTTGGGGCCTTTCCCAGCGGACGATAACCATACATCTGAGAGGAAACAGGAGTTTAGAAAACATGTTTTAGAAGAGCCGTTGATCTGTGGAGTTGTTTGCTTTCAATAATAATAATGATTAAAGTGCCTTTAAGCTGTATCCTATGTATGCCCTGTGGTGTGTAGAGAGTAGGAAATATCGTCTCTGGCCTTGAACTGCACACACGACACTCTCCAATGATCGTTCTCAGGCAGTGCTGCCATTAGCACAATGTTTATAGTTGCTCACAGCAGTGAATTCCTGATGTAGCAGCAGGCTGCCTGGTTATGGAGAGATGGGTTTAAGAAAAAGGGGAGGCTGATTTTATGACTACACACCTCTGAGCCATTACATACATCGCACATGCCATGGCATTCAAATGTATTTTTTTTTCATGCTCTAGCTCCCTGGAAAACCTTTTCCTTCCCACCTCCGCCAAAAGACCTCAGACTGAGTGATTCTACCCACCATCACCATCTTCTCTAATAGGAGCAGGCTTCCCCTCCATTTTTAATTCCTAAAGCAGCATGCTTTTTGGACAGAGATTGTCTACAATGTATCTAGGAGATACAAATTTAACTTCTGATCCTCAGGATTTTCAGGGGTTAGGGCTTTGGTACATGAACCAAACAAATTCATAAATGTGTATTGTTTTCTGAGTGGTAACTTATATATGTTGTCTTTTACGGTGTATAAAGTACTTTCACACAAATCTTCCCCTTTGACACTCACTACAACTATGTAATAAGACACAGGTACTTGTGAGGGTGCAAAATGACATACCCAAGGTCACAGATATTAAGTGGCGTCTGGAAGGCAAAATGAAGGCTTCTGATTCTGTTTCTGGTGCTTTATCTACTACACCATATTCCTGGTCAGTTTTTTCCAGCTTTATTGAGATATAATTGACATATAGCAGTGTGTAAGTTTAAGGTATACAGCGTGTTGATTTGGTACATTTATATATTGCAGAATGATTACCATCACAGTGCTAAGTAACACCTCTATCACCTCACATAATTACCATTTTTTTTTTGTGGCGAGAACATGTAAGATCTGCTCAGCAACTTTCAAGTATATGATAGAGTATTATTAACTATAATCACCATGATGTACACTAGATCCCCAGAATTTATTAGTCTTATAACGTCGGGTTTGTACCCTTAGGTCAAAATTTGTTTTTTATTACCTCAGTATTCACTGTACAAGTACTGGTGATAATGAAGACAGAAAACAGAAAGCACTAGACACGTGGCTGGCGTAATGTAAGTAAATTACATACACATTTAATTATAAATCCTTATGATAACCTTATGAAGTAGGTACTATGTTACCATTATTTTTCTGATAAGGAATCTAAGGCACCGAGACGCAGAGCCCTCAGATTCTATCTCATGTCCACATTCTTAACCACTTCTGTTAATTCTCTAGAGTTGTGCTTACTTTACTCATTCAAAAAATATTTTCGAGGGCTTCCCTGGTGGCGCAGTGGTTGAGACTCCGCCTGCCGATGCAGGGCACACGGGTTCGTGCCCCGGTCCGGGAAGATCCCACATGCCGCGGAGCGGCTGGGCGCGTGAGCCATGGCCGCTGAGCCGGTGCGTCCGGAGCCTGTGCTCTGCAACCGGAGAGGCCACAAGAGTGAGAGGCCCGCGTACGCAAAAAAAAAAAAAAAATATTTTCGAACATCTGCTTTGTGAAATGCATTTATTTATAATAAAATAACAGTTTACTAGAGAATGTTAATATATGTCAAAGGGTCCTTGAGAGCTATTCCACACAATTTTTAATTCATTGTGAATTTCCACTTTGGTTATCACAATACTTATCCCCCCTCTTCCATTCCTTATATCCCTCTCAGCAACTGGCTTGCCATCACCTATTTACCAGGAAAATTAAGGCTGTCTAACATGAATCTCCCAGCTTTTCTTCCTAAACTTCAGTTTTGTTTATGTCATCCCCAGTCCTTTGCTTCTTGTCTCTAGCCTTGGAGGAAGAGAGCCCTCTTCTAGTTAAAACTTGAGAAGTAAGTTGACTGTATTTAGGTTGTAGAGGGTCTGAGGGCTGAGAATTGTGGACTTTAACTGTTGGACTTGAGGGAATCATCAAAGCCTTTAAGCAAAGGAGTGATAGGAGCAGAAAGCAACTTTAAGACATTAATAATAGCTGGGGTGGAGGGACAGGATAATTAAAAGGAGGGAAGACCAGATTAGAGACTATGGCTAGAGACTGAGGAGGAGATTATATATCACAGATATAAAAGATATTCCCAAGGAAGCTTGGGGGCCTAGCTAAATCTATTCCTCATTTGCGTAAAAGTTAGCTCTGATACTTTCTCTTTGAAACCAGTGTGGCCTAGGTGTTTATAGACAGGTGCCATGCTTATCATTTCTTCAGATTGAGTGTGTCAGTTCACATCCTTCAAGCAGGTGCCAAAATGGGATTAGAGGTACATGAGATTTGGCAGGAGAAATGCACATGGAGGGTAAAGAGGAGGAAGCAGGAATAGGCAGGCAAACCTTCAGACCCAGTTGCTGATCTGATACCTGTGAAAGGAGGTGGGGCAGAGGATTGGGTTGGAAGAGGCTCAGATAACAGAGTAGTTCTAAGAAAGTGTTGACAAAGCCAATGGGGACTCCTTGAGCTAAAGTCCCACACTGGAAGAGTCTCATGTCCTGCAGGGATGGGCTGGTACTCTACCTGCACTGTGCTCAGACACTGACTGAGATCTCCTTGGGAGAAGCATGGCCTAAGCAAAAATGCAATGAATGGTAGATGCAGAGGAATGACAGCTAGGGCCCTCACTCCGCATGCTAACTGCAGCAGGAGGTGTGAGCGGTGCATTTCCGTGGCTCCCACAGTGGGGATGCCAAGAGTGATTCTCTTACATATGGAGAGATTGTATGTGTATGTATTATGTAAGTTAAGTTAACAAGGATGGGATTTAAATAAAGGTCTCTGTTACTTTAGTGAGGTAGAAAACAGACAACCTAAATAAATATATTAAATGCTATTGACAGAAATGCAGAATTAGCAACATTTTGATGAAAGGAAGGTATAATAATTTTCTCAAAAGCAGCCATGGGAAAATTTTTTACTTGTCAAGTTGAACCAAAATTCTCTTTGTAATGAATTTTCTCCTACCCAATTATGCGTTCACATACTGGCACTTTGGGGTTCTTGCAACAGATCAAAAGCTATTAAAAACTTGCTTGAATGGAGTAAATTATTTTTTCAACAACTATTCTTTAAGTCTCCCCCCTGTCAAATTCTGTTCAGACCCCAAAGCCTCTATGATGTTTTTCTACAAGAAGTTTTAGTGTAGTTTCCACCAGGAGTAGCTGTCATAGGCCCATTGATTCAGTTTGGCTGTAGATGACAAGAACCTTGATTGCTTTCAGGGTTATTGGTCATCACTGAATATCTAAGTTTATTTTTGTTGCTATATCAACATAAAGAGAGGAAATTATCTCTTTGAAGGTATTTTTATTATGACATAATTAGAGAAATTTAAATATCTGTTAGGTATTGATATAATTAAATATTATAGTAAGTATGAACAACTAATAAAATTGTTCACTTTATATAATACTTTATATATTAACATTTATAACAGTATTTATTACAGTACATTTGTAATGTGTTATATATGACATTAGTTAGGATACCAATAGTGCTTTTTTATACTACTGTAAATGAAACTTTCACCTTTAAGTACCTTGGGGGTGTAGCTCTAAATTTGATTGTTTTTTTTCCATAATATGAGATCTGGTGAAAAAAAATTTAAATCAAGATATTTTGCATCCACAATATTTGTATTAATATAAGTTTGAAATTTATTTTGTAATAAACTATAAGCAACACATACACGTGTATGATTTCAAATGGTACAGGAACGTAAGACATGAAATACAAAAGTTCCCCTCCCCAGCTCCTCAATCACACAAGTTCCACTGCACTTGCAGCCATTTGAACCATTTCTGGTTTTATTTCTTTTGGTTGATAAATCTAAGGGGTAGGCTACACCACTATTCTTTTTAATCTATCAACTTAAAATTAGTATTTACGGGCACCTTGCAAAAAAAGATTTAACTCCCACTACCTCCTCCTCTTCCCTTCAAGCTCTGCTAATTGAATTTTCATTTTAGTTCTCTATTGCTCACCTTTATGTGATATAATATAACCTGTATTTTAAAATCAGTTTGTATTTTTATCTTTAAAATTTTGTATAAAGTAAAATTCACTCTTCTTGCTAGATAGTTCTAAGTTGTGACAAATGCATAAAGTTGTTTAACAATCAACACAATCAAAATACAGAGAATTCCATTTCTCAAAAAATTCCCTTGTGCTGGGCTTCCCTGATGGCGCAGTGGTTGAGAGTCCGCCTGCCCATGCGGGGGACACGGGTTCGTGCCCCGGTCCGGGAGGATCCCACATGCCGCGGAGCGGCTAGGCCCGTGAGGTATGGCTGCAGAGCCTGCGCGTCCGGAGCCTGTGCTCCGCAACGGGAGAGACCACGGCAGTGAAAGGCCCGCGTACTGCAAAAAAAAAAAAAAAATTCCCTTGTGCTGACCCTTTGTAGTCAGTTTTTCCCCCATCCCAATCCCTGCTAACCACTGATCTGTTCTCTGTCCCTGTAGGTTTTTTCTTTCAAGAGTGTCATTGCAAGAGAATTATATAGTATATCACCTTTGCAATCTGGCTTCTTTTACTTGGCATCATGCATTTGAGATTCTTCAACTTGCTTGTTCTTCTTCTAGAATAGCAGTCCATTGTGTGAAGGTACCACTGTCCCTTGATCCACTTACCTGTTAAAGAACCTTTGGGTCGTTTCCAGTATTTGGCGATTGTGAATAAAGCCTCTATAACCATTTGTGTACAGGTTTTGCATGAATATAGGTTTTTATTTTACTTGGACAATACCTAGGAGTGGGAATGCTGGGTTGTATGGTACATTTATGTTTGACTTTATAAAGAAACTAGATCTTCCTGTATTTTATGTTGCCTATGAGAAATCTGATGACAGACGGTTCTTCTCCTTATCATATCCCTGGATGGGGCCTTTTTTGTTTGTTTGTTTTAAGTAACTCCTCCCATCAACCGCCCCTGGTCATTCTGAAATGAGATTGTGTCAATGTGTGAGTCTTTGATTTCTCGTGGAGGCACTGAGTAGGCCCCTTTGATATTGTGATTTCCTTCAGATTCAAAGATTTTTTTTCCTATTTCTGATTATTCTCTTGGCCCCCATCTCCAGTTACATCTATATCCCTTTCTTGAATTCCTGTAAAGACAGACGTTCTGATTTATTCTTTCCTCAGATACTACTAGAGGCTTCTTAGCCTTAGTCCGTCCTCTCATTCACCAACTCTCTATATCCTTCCCACCTCTTTTTCTGCAGCTAACTCATTCATTTCTATGGCTTTAAGGGATTATCCCAGGTATCCAGATCAAATGCATTCAGGGGCTGGGCAAATAATACAAAAATGTAAAGGCGAGATATAATACAGTACAGGGAGGTGAGTGCATACCTAGATAAAAACATTCAAATTTTATTTTTTTTAATGCTATGTTAGCTAAATAACGCAGGTCCTCAGAATGGATTAGGTCCACCAATATGAACCTCTAAATCTATGCCACTGAGTCATCTGGAGCTCCAGTTCTAATTGTTCAATAAGATTCCAGATCACATACACACTTGGATTTTTCACTGTAATGATATTTTAATGTAGTAACTCTCATCTCATAAAGTAGTCCTAACATGATAATTATCTTCATTAAAAAATGCCTCTTTAGAGTTGGGTGATTTCTATTCATAGCACTAACGTTTTCCTGGCCTCAGCCTAGAAACCTTCAATTACTTTGCAAAATTTCCATCTATCATTTGTATTCTGTTAGACACCAAATGCCTCCGAGTTTTCCCTCGTAAAAATAAATTATTCTAGTTTTCTGTAAAATGAAAGTTTTCTAAAGCCACAGAGAGATGTGGGATTTAACAACTGACCTGGAAGCTAGTGAATCTCTTATTGTCAAATAATTGACAATTTTAGGTTAATGAATTAAAACCTATTAATAGTCAGAGTCCTAGGGTAAATGGAATTGGTCTGGGCTGACCAGATTTGGAAAGAAGTCAGTAAGCTGATTAAAGTTTTGTTGTTTGCCTGTCTCACTTGCCCAGAAGGTTCTTTTCATCAGGATTATGTCTTTTCCATAGTTGTTCATCTGGCTCAGCCTGAACCAGTGATGGACATCCACTTGTCCATTTCAGCAAGTCAGACCTGTAAAGGACTTAGAGAGCTAGGACTCCCTGGAAATAGATAACTTTGTGTAAACGGCAATTCAGACTCTTATTATTTTATTATACAGAGAATACATTTGTTAGCAGATGAAAGTAAAGTATTATGTAACCCACAAAAAACACTGTGTTGATTATAAGAATACTTCTATTTCATTATTCAGTCCAGCAAGACTTTGAGTAAATAGATGGATCTGTGACTGTTTGTTCATTCATCCATCCATCAAACATTCACTAGGTACAGCAGATAAAGAAATGAGCCAGACACAGCCCCTACTGTCAAGGAACTCAGAATCTAGTAGAGGAGGCAAACTAAAATATCGGTGGTTATCGATACAATAGAGGTTCATGCAAGAGCACTGGAAGATCACAGGGGAGGGAGAGCTCACTCCAGTGAATGTGGAAGCAGTCAGGAAATCCACCTGGGACGTGGTGATACTTGAGCTGCGTATTGATGGTTGAACGTGAGTCAGCCAGGGAGCCAAGGTGAGCAGTGGTCATCCAGGTTGTTTTGGCTAGAGTAAAGGTCTCTTCACTGCATTTTTCACTTTTAAATCAGTTCTATTTGCAACTTATAGGCACAGTGAATGAATGTTAGGATGCTTAGGACAAAGTCAGATGCTGAATTGAGTAAGGGCTGGTGGGAGAGAAGGGGGGCACCTGTACTACTTTGGCCCATAACTGGGGAATATTGAAGGATTTACAGATTCTTTCTTTTGAATCCTTAGCCTCATCTGACGCTGAAGGTTTTCAGGAATGTGTAAGAAATTTCGGGGCCAGTGTAATTCATAGATCAAATGGCCTTGTAGTGTGTCACTAAAATTCTATTTGCCTTACATTTATATGACTTGGATAAGCCTTGTCTTCGTGAGGCCACTCTTGGTGGGGGTCTGATGGTTCTTCAGACAAGATGTGCTAGTTTTGGGGTTGTTTTGTTTTTTATTTTATTTATTTATTTTTGGCTGCATTGGATCTTTGTTGCTGTGTGCGGGCTTTCTCTAGTTGTGGTTAGAGGGCTTCTCCTTGCGGTGGCTTCTCGTTGCAGAGCATGGGCTCTAGGCGCCCAGGCTTCAGGAGTTGTGGCTCGCGGGCCCAGTAGTTATGGCACATGGGCTTAGCTGCTCCTCGGCATGTGGGATCTTCCCGGACCAGGGCTCGAAACTGTGTCTCCTGCGTTGGCAGGTGGATTCTTAACCACTGCGCCACCAGAGAAGCCCTTAGTTTTAATACCGGCCTTGGTCAAGTAGGAGAGGTACACCTGATTTGTCTTGCTCTTAATATCTTGGTGTACTTGCAGCTTGTTCTGGAGCTGCACAGTCTGTTCTTCAGTGCTTCACTTTCTTCCTGAACCGTAAGAGTTACTTGACAGTGGTGGGAATGCCCAGGAGAGGTAGTGATGCTTCCTAGTCTGCATGTTCATGTTTGTTGCTCTGAACTAGCTGGTCTGAGGTAGCCTCAAACTAAATCTGTAAGACCCCAGGGAGTTTCTGAAGAAGAAACTAAGTGGAATTCTTTCCTAATTAATTGCTTATTTTTCTCATTTAGCAAATAAGCTAACGGGGATTTTAGGACTGACATTTGATTTTAGCAAAAATACGTGCATGTCAGAGATAGATGCTTGTTCATCACAACTCCAAGAATGTGGATTATATGTATGATTTTAATGCATTTGTTGGAAATAATGTTATTTTTCACAAAGTAAAAGCAGTCATAATTTTGCTACAAGGAGGAATATTTGCTTCCTCTCACATTTTATTTAATAATTTTACGTCTTTAAAAGCAAAACAGCACACAATTTGAAAATGAAATTTCCCCAAAGTGTTCAGTTTGCTAATATGTTTTTCATTTTCTTCATTATGCTATAGTGGAATATTGCCATACTTTTAAATGTGCAGCTTGTCTCCCTGGAGGCAGCAGATGGTGTGACTAGTCTGTCTTTTGGTAAAGGACTTATCATGAGAGATGGCGACTAGGGCTGTATGGGATGGGGGTCCTGCCCTCAGAGAGCATTGACTCTCGTCTTATTGCATCATTACAACATTTTATAAGTCACTATTTGTAAATATGAAAAAAACCCTGCAAAAATAAAAAAGGTTTTGGTACGTTTTAAAGCTTCCTTTTTCTTAGTTTATATAAGAAAATATTTTGTTTAGAAACTATTTGAGTTATTTCCACTATATTTGTAAGTGTTTTCCTCACTGAATGCCTCACTGCTAGAGGACCATCTGACCTCTTGGGCAGGACACAATTTTGTTGGTATTTCTACCTTAGTATATGATCTGGTTTTCAGCTTTGAAAGTCTGGTAACTTGGTTTCATACAGAAATATTGACTCACACTAACCAAACTCATCAGACACTTGTGCAAAACCAGAGTTCCAATTTACTAATTTACAGTGAAAAATACAACTTGAAGCAGATCTGTTCATTCTCTCCCTCAAGGTAAATTGACATCAGAAACCAGGTTATGACAAAAAAAATTTATTCGATGAGTAGGAGTAAAGCATCTCTCCATGGGGCTATGCCTGCCGTTAAGACCTGATTCACATATTGTGAGTCAGGATGTCCTTGCTTCTGAACTGTGCTAAAAAGTTTTTATTCTTTCTGGACATTTTTGGTCCTCTGCTGACTACTCTGTTTACATAATCTCTTTAAATAAAACAACATAGGTGGGGAAATACTTTGCCTCTACTCTCCTAGGTCTGATAGCTGGGTCTTTGAAATAAATGGACAACAGACAGATTCACAGGAAAAAAGTTTACAAATTTATTAATTTTTAATATTACCTGCAGGGGGGCATTACCGGGGGGGGAAAAGTGAATACCCCCCAAAATGGTGAGATTTGAGAGCTTATATATCATCTTTATAGGTGAAGGGGAGAAGGAATGTAGGCTACTTATGGGAGAGTAAAAGATTTTTAGGAAAGATGAATGGGCTTTTAGAAGAATAAATGGGAGGTATGATAGTTTGTGGCAAAGTTGTCTGGTGTGGCATTGACCTCTAATCTCTTCTCCTGTGGGAAGAATTAGTCTTCCCCTGGTTAATGATACACCTGGGAAGGGGATTTACGGCAATTGTGTTCCTTTTGGAGAATCTGTCTTTAGGCAGATAAGGGGAGTTCAGAAAATGCCTCTCCCTGTATTGGCTGTGTTTGAAGTGTCTTCAGCTCAAAATAATCAGTACACCAAAGCAGCATAATTTGAGGTGGCATGTCCTGAATGCCTTCAACAGCTAATAAGTACTTAACTCCCAAATAGAAAATAGGCTTATCATGAGTGAGAAATCCAGGAGAGTGGTTTTTATCTGTAATGCTGAGATCAATTAGCAATGTCTGCCATAGACAGGAGAGGAGCATGATGGCTTATGTGATGCACATCTGTTCATCGTGGCTTAGATCCAAACTTTAGTTATAGAATTAAATAATACTCTGATTCACATTTAAGAACAGCACTCTGCACCCTTGGAAATTATTTGAGAACATGCTTTTAAAGCTGGAAGAAATCTTAAACTTTCTCATTTTATAATTTAGAAAACATTTGTCTTGAGGGCCTTACTGAAGACATGGAACTAGCAGGTAGCAGAACAATGACTTAAGCCCAGGGTTTCTGACTCATGGTCCAGCATATTTTCGTATAAACTATAGTAATAGATCTAAGAATCCCAAAGACTGATGACTTTATTTTCCAACTTAATTTGAGAAATCTCTTTTCCCTGGTAGGATTAAGTTTTTTATTATTTTAGATTAGCAAAATGAACGTGAGGATTAATTATATAGAGCAGTGGTGCTTAACCTTGGACACATGTTAGAATTATTTGGGAAGAGTATAAGAAAAAAAAAACTGACTAAATAATTTCTTAGGTGAGGCACAGACATTCACTGGTACTTTTAAAAAGTTTTCCATGTGATTTAACTTTGCAACCCAGATTGAAATAATTGATACAACAATTTGAAAACTTGTTGAAATAATCAAACACTTTGTGAATGCTTAAAAGTCACTGTTGACATTGTTCAGTTAAGTTCTTGAAGGAATCGATATTTTTATCAGCCAAAATCATTCTTTCCAAATAAACATCACCACATTACAAATTAAGATTAGTACACTACTCAATATTTTTTATTCCATAATTCTTAATATAGTCATCAAACAGGTAATTGGAAAAGTAGCAATGATTGTGATGATAATAAAGATCAGAGAGTGGTCATTGCTAGAATGGAAACGTGATTCTTTACGGCTCATTTATTGATAATACTGAGAGTTTTGTTAGCCTTTCTGTCACTTAAATATAGCTAAACTTTGTATTATATATGTAAACTGTGGAAGGGAATGCTGGTCTAAAATCTAGATTAAAGAATAACAGGTATTTACCTTTAAAATAAATTTTAGTATTTATTTAAATATTATTGAAGTTTTAGAGATTCATAATGCTTCAAAAATGAAGCTAAAGTATGAAGCCCTGAGAAAAAGAGTCCTATCTTCCATGTTTCCTTAATTTCCCACCATTTTGTCCTATACTGGACTGTTTTCACAGTAGGCCTTCCTCTTCTCTAGTTCACACTTTAAAAGGATAGGGAGGGCATTACGTGTTTTTGTTTTACATGGCTTTTCAGTGTCTAGAGCAAGATTGGGGGAAAAGCAGTTGCAGTGCTGCCTTGCACTCAAGAAAACGTCATAGAATAGCAGACAAACTTCAAGTAGAACAACTGAATGTGAGAACCTTGAAATAAAGCCTAAAATTTTCCCAATTGGATTAATCATTTATAGACAATTAAAGCTAAATGGCTATCTGGTCATGAACTAGAATCTTTGTAGTTCTGATGAAAATAGAAGTTCTGTATAGCAAAAGATCTGGCATTGTAGAAGCCCTCTTACAGAACAGAGAATTCAGAATTATCACTCTAAAATTTGACACTGAAATATGTCATAGGAAAGCTTTTTTATGTGACTCTTTGGATTGGCAGGTTATGACAAAACTGCATTCATGTTACTTGAATACATCTTTTGTCTAGTTTTACATGCTTTTTGACTGGCCAGAAAATGACATATTGAGGTTTTCATTAGCTTTAACTAGGTGTGATTTTCTTATGGACGATACCTCAGCAGGACTGCAGTTTAAGGCGAATAAACCAGTGAAGCTCAGAAAGGCCCTAGCCCTCCTTCAGATGGTAGCAATGAGCTGAAAGACTCATTAATCAACCACAGAGTCACAGGTGTGATGGCTTGCCTACAAACTGCCAACAGACTGTGAAAGTCACATCCCACAGGCTAAATTGTCAAACTAGACCCATCCATATCATTTTAACACAGCAAAATTCCAACTCTTTTGTCTTTAAGATGTGATTTTGAAATGTTAAATTTCCTCCAAACCTGCTATGAAATGTTTATTTTATTTCATAAAATTCAAATTTCTTGAAAAAGGCTCAGATTTGGCATTCTTTTCTATCATAAAATTTTATATTAGAGTTTTTATTTCTCATTTTGTTTTCTATTGGTTATTTACTCTCCTTTATTTTAAGACTCTATTCTTCTGTATTACATGAAAGGGTGGAGGATCAAATTGGCCTGTGCCAAAGCTTTATCAGTAGTAAAAATCCATTTTTTAGCATGTGCGTTAGCTTGAGTTGTGCTACTCAGAAGAAAATGTCTGTAGACAGTGTTTTAATGGGAGGACTATGTAAACTACTTTTATTTTTAAATAAAAGAAATTTTTACTTCAGGTTAACTGCTTGATTTGGGGATTTTTCTTTTGATCTCTACGAAATCATGATTTGAATTATTTTTTTTTGTTTGTTTGGTTCTTTTAATGGTGCATCACCAAAGAAGTCAAGTTAAATCTTAAGCTTGATGTGTGGTTTGCCAGGAGCCTTGCAACAAAATGATAGTAGGTTTTTAAATGAATACATGCTTTACATTTTTGGGGGAATTTAATGAAATCCAGTAAAATAATATGTCATGGCCTTGAGTAAGTCTGACATTCCCAGATCTGTAACTCCTACAGTAACTTGTATTTTTGCTTTTGGTACAAGTGGAAGTTGATAACATAAAACCAAATGATTTTTTTCTTTTTTTTTGCCTCACTGCAGTTTCATTTTATTAACTTTAAAACATTGAATAGTACATTGGTGCTCACTGAATAGAGGAAATAGAATTAAGCATGGTGCAAATGTAAGTTGTTTGCGCTCTCTAGGCCCTTGCCCCTTAAAGCTTGTCCCACGAACAGCAGCTTACAGCATTAGGCTAAGGTGAGCTGGATAGTTCTTTTCTCTTACTGGTTTCTACCTGCCATCCAAATATCATCCCAGCAAATACCATTATAAAGAGAGTTCTCATACTAAAAATCATATCCAACCTCTCTATTTAATTATCTAAATGTCTCAAAAATATCAAATACAGTGAACACTGAGTTGAAAATAGAATTAAAACACTCCAGTAACATTGTTTGAGGTGGGATTTGATCTCCTAAACATAGGCAAGTTCACATTAAATATACAAAGGCCAATGATATGATAGCAAAGTATTTGTTAATTAAGTCTGGATATATTACACTAGTGTAGGAAAAGGCAGAGTGTACCCAAAAAAGTGTAAGACACATCCTTGTTCATAAAAAACTTATAAACCATATTTTCATATACTACAAGGCAGTTTGATTATGAAGTTCCAAAGTTCTTCCGTGGCCTCATTCTATCTTTTTAATGTTTTAATATTGAAAAAGGCAGAAACATTTTTCAAAACAGCAGAATTTTACAATGTCCCTTATGAAGTTCATTACCTGAATTAAATGTTTTCCTTCATGGCTAATTCTGATTAGAAATAAGCTGAGTGAAGTATGTCTTTTTTTTTTTTTCTCCTCACTTTTCTGAGCTGTTTTCTGTGTCCCTTGGAAAAATAAGAATAAATATTTACTAAATAGACTGTGATGTAAAAAAGGAGATAGAAGTTATAATTTATATCCTTCAGAGGGTCATACTCTAATTCACATTCCTTGGTAATTTCTGTTCTGCCAAAATACTAATAGATTATATATAAATTCCCATAAAATACTATGATTACTACTCTATGTTGACCTTAACTTGATATTGAAGAGTTACTTTGAAGGAACTGAGTAGGGATAGGGGGGTAGGGGTGGATTTTTACAACTAGAAATTAATAAAAAGTTAATTTGTGGCCCAATTCATGGTTGTCTAAATAAAATGAAACAAACTGATATTTTTACAATTTCTGTATACCCAAGATTCTACGGGGAATTCTTGGTTAGGGAGAAATCAAGCTGATTTACTCTGGGTATAGGTACTTGCACAGAGGAAGCCCTCACTCAGTAGTTTTTTGTATTTTGTTTTTGCGGTACGCGGGCCTCTCACTGTTGTGGCCTCTCCCGTTGCGGAGCACAGGCTCCGGACGCGCAGGCCCAGCGGCCATGGCTCACGGGCCCAGCCGCTCCGCAGCATGTGGGATCTTCCTGGACCGGGGCACGAACCCGTGTCCCCTGCATCGGCAGGCGGACTCTCAACCACTGCGCCACCAGGGAAGTCCTCAGTAGTTATTTTGATTTGAAAATAGTTGGAGGATCACTAGCAATACAGGATTGTAACAGAAAGGGAATAGGGGAATGAGAATTGTATACTGAGAATTTACTGAAGTACTAATATTTCTATCTTTTCTGTGATCTTTATTTAACTGAATTAAGTTTGATTGAGAACAGTAAACAATACTATGTGATAAATTAGAAAATAAAGTGTATAATAAATATGATGATAAAGGTTAAACTTCCAATTAAAAGATATATAAGCATTTTGAAATTTCCATTTACATACAGTATTCTATGCTCATGTTAGTCTGAAAACATAAATTTTCCCCTTCTCTTACCCCTTTTGCTGTCTGTGTACATTGGCGCATAACTTTTGGTAACTACTCTCTTGTTGGCAAAGATCAGAAGAAAGAGCTGTCACATCATAGTCCCATCATAGGTGGAATATATAACTGAATTAGCTTCGTTTTAATGGAAATATGTATAAAAAGATGCTGCCATTGGGATCTTTGAAAAGTATGCCTTGAAGTAAGCTTAATGGCCACTTATTTTTTACCTATATTGTTAGTGTCTTAGTAATTGCTTAGTAATTACACACTCCTCCCCTATAAAATAATATAGAAGTGTTCCCTATACTTGTCATAATAAAAACTCTGAGAACTACATTTAAATACATATACCCAGACTCCTAGCAGTAAAGTGCTAATAAAATTAATAATAAAAAGGTGTAATGATTTCTACTGGGATAATTACATGGGTAATTTAACAGTAGATTTGGATGAAACTGGAAGCATTTGTATGATATACAGTTAAACCTCTGTAACTGGTATATTAGAAAGTCAAAGGCTGTCCCATTGTCTTTTGGATACAAAAGGAATCTTTTAAAATGTTAAGTAGTAGCAGTGCTTAAAAGATAAGTTTTCTCTTTTATTATTCTAATAAATAGCTCTTTAAAAATATTTGACTAATTGTTGTTTCATGGCTTTATTGTCTGTTCACATTTTTGAAGTATAACTTTATACCCTCACAACAAAGTTATAAATCCAGTCTGCTTGTTTTTAAATTTTATCAATTAAAATGAAAGAATGAACTACAGCCTCTCAAATAACGTAGTTGGGGCAGTTTTCAACTTGATCTGTACTCTTTTTAGCTTGTTTCCCACAAGAATATTCTTGACTATCCAATGAAAACATATTTTATAATGTGAAGGAATTTGTCTTCTAAAGGAAAGCCTATGGAGCCTCATATGTTTAGACCACTTGTTACTTGATTGGCAACGTGCTGTACATTTTTACATAAAATTTTAATTCTCAAAACATTGTGTAAAACACTTGTCATATTCTTAATTATAAAGTTAAGAAAATAGAGTGAAAGAAGATAAGATTTGCTGAATGTCACACAGTTTTTACATGACCAAGCTGGGATTCAAGTCCAAGGCTGATGGCTGACTCCAAAGCCCAAGTCCTTTCTACTACAGACTGCTAGCAAAATACAAGTTGTAATGATATATGACTGAAATATTTTGTTTTCTGTGAACATGCATGTAATATACATATGCTATTTTTAAAGATTTTATTGTAAAATATAACAAACAGAAAAGGACATAAAACTTAAGTGTGACGCTATATGAATTATCATAAAGCAAGCATTCATTTACCACCCCTGATAACCGTATCCAGGAATAGAACTTTGCCAGCACCCTTGAAGCACCCCACCCCCAGGATCCATTCTAAATACCATCCTCTCCCTTTTTCCCCGAAGACTAAGCACTATCTTTACTTCTAACACCATAAGTCATGTTTGTGTTTTATTTAATTGTGGTAAAATATACATAACATAAACTTGCCATTTTAATCATTTTAAAATGTACAGTTCAGTTGCATAAGTAATTCACATTATTGTACAATCATCACCACTATCCATTTCCAGTACATTTTCACTTTCCCAAACTGAGACTCTATATCAATTAAACAATAACTCCCCATTCCTCTTTTCTCCCAGCCCTGGCAATTACCATCCTACTTTCTTTTTTTTTTTTTTGTGGTACGCGGGCCTCTCACTGTTGTGGCCTCTCCCGTTGCGGAGCACAGGCGACGCGCAGGCTCACCCGCCATGGCTCACGGGCCCAGCCGCTCCGCGGCATGTGGAATCTTCCCGGACCGGGGCACGAACCCGTGTCCCCTGCATCGGCAGGCGGATTCTCAACCACTGCGCCACCAGGGAAGCCCCACCATCCTACTTTCTGTCTCTATAAATTTCACTATTCTAGGTACCTCAGATAAGTGGAATTATATTATTTTTGTCTTTCTGTGACTGGCTTATTTCACTTAGCATAATTTCTTTAGGCTCATCCATGTTGTAGTATCTCACAGAATTTCTTTCCTTTTTAAGGCCACGTAAGATTCCATTGTGTATATATACCACATTTTGTTTATTCATTTTTTGGTTGATGGGCACTTGGGTTTCTTCTACCTTTTGGCTATTGTGAATATCTGTTGAAATTCATGCTTTTGATCTTGTTGAGTATATACCCAGAAGTGGAATTGCTTTATCATATGGTAATTCTATGTTTAATATTTTGAGGAACTACCATATTGTTTTCCACAGCGATTGCAGCATTTTTACATTTCTACCAGCAAAGCATAGAGGTTCTAATTTTTCCATACCCTTGACAACAGTTATTTTCCATTTTTTGGTTTTTGGTTTTTTATTGGGGTGGGGTAAATTTGCTCTTTGTAAAAACTTTACTTAAGTACAATCATACGTATTTTTTATTCATTTTGGCTTCTTTTGCTCAACATTATGTTTGTGAGATTCACCCATGTAGTTGAATGTAGCCAAAGTTGTACATTTTCATTGTTGTAGAATATCCTATTGTATGACTACATCCAGTTTCTTAACCATTCCACTGTTGATGAACATTTAGGTGGTTTCCAGTCCTTAGCTATTACAAGTAATGTGGCTAGGAACATTCACGTACCTGAATCTTGATGTATATGTGGGCAGTTTGTTGTGTTTATACCTAGAAGTAGAATTGCTGGATCATAGAATATATTGCTGATCAGGAGTATATGAGTTCTTATTGCATCATATCCTCACCAGTACAAACATGCTTTTAGCAATTCTGACAGGTGTGCTTACTGATGATGGTGAACATTTTGTTCATGTATTTATTAAGCATTTGGATAGCTTCTTTGGTGAAATGTCTCTAAGCCGCCTATTTTCCTCTTGATCTTTTTTCTTTATTGATTTGTATGAAAAAATATAGATAAATATTGATAGATGTATGGATGGGGAGATACAAATCCTCTACTCCTTGGCTTGCCTTTTCACTTTTTTTTTTTAAGTTTTTTAAAAAAAATTATTTATTTGTGGCTGCTTTGGGTCTTCGTTGTTGCGTGCGGCTTTCTTTAGTTGCAGTGAACGGAGGCTACTCTTCGTTGCGGTGTGCGGGCTTCTCATTGCAGTGGCTTCTCTTGTTGCGGAGCACGGGCTCTAGGTGCGCGGGCTTCAGTAGTTGTGGCTCGCGGGCTCTCGAGCGCAGACTCAGTAGTTGTGGCGCGCAGGCTTAGTTGCTGCGCGGCATGTGGGATCTTCCCGGACCAGGGCCTGAACCCGTGTCCCCTGCATTGGCAGGCAGATTCTTAACCACTGCACCACCAGGGACGCCCCCCTTTCACTTTCTTAATGATGCTTTTTAGTAAATAGAAGTTTTAAATTTTTTATGTAGTAAGATTTGTAAAACAATTTCCCTTTCTAAATATTAGTTCTTTTGCCCTTTTAAAGGACAGATCTTTTCTGTGAACTTACTGTTTGTCTTTAATGATTAAAGTAGTATTTTCTACTTTATTATAAGCAAATATTATCAGTTTCTATTTGAAAGTTTTACTTTTCCAGGCTGTCATAAACAGGCTTCCCTTCACTAAAACAAGGAAACATCTTTGAAAGAAGGAACATCAGACTAAAATTATGGAGTCCAACAGTGGGTTTATGCTTGAAAAGAATAGAAAGTAAATATGGACATCTTTGCAGACTGTGTTCTTCTGTACTTAATTAGTACATCTCAAGCCTCTTCCAGTCTTAGGCTATACAGTACACTGGTGAATAATTGTAGAATTTGAATTTTGCAAACTATAAAATTTTGCTACATTTTACTTTTTCCCACTAGAGCTTGACTCCGTTAAGGAGCTTAACTGATATTTATATGTGATACTCCAAGTTAGGCCTGTATAGCTCCATGTGCCTTATAGAGTAGCTACAGGTCACTGACCTCTATCTATCGTGAACTTTTTCACATAATGTCAGAGTAATTAATATAGTTTATTGCAACAGTACCATATTAGTTTTAGTAACTTAATCATTCAGACTATTTTATTGTCTTCCGTTGCCATGAACTTAAAATGACACAAGAAAAGTATACTCAGGTACCCTGAACTGTGAAAACATGAAGTACATATGAATGTTCATATTAACAAATAATTAATGTTTATATTAATATTCATATGTGGACCAAAATTTGTCTTTAATCATTTTGTATAAATGATTTTGTATAAATAACTCAATATATATTGACATATAGGCTGAGAATATGTCATATATTAATTCAACTAAACATTTTATTTAAATATCGGGGAAAACCTGGATATTTTTTTTCAGTGCCAGAGATTAGACACATACAGAGACTCCAAAGTGGGAAAAGAATAGAGAATTTTCAGAACTGAAAGATTTTTTTTGTGTCCAAACATAAACCTTATGAAAGCATGTATTGAATCTCATTTAGCGTGGTAGTCCAGTTTGGTAGCAGAACAAGACTTGCCCTGTTCTGGAACATTTTATCCCTCAACTGAATTTTTACTATTTTTTGACTTATTTTCATAGTAGTTGCTCTTGGTATTAAAATATGAGTCTTCACAATTTACTTCACAGGAACTTTGCTCCGGTATTACTCCATTTCTTCCCTCCTCTTTTGTGCTATTATTGCCATACATATTAAATCTATATATGTTTAAACCCCAACAGTACAGTTTTGAGTACTGCTTTGTGCAACCTGTGTCTTTTAAAAAAGTTGAGACAATAGTAAAGAGTAAAGAAATATTTATTCAGTCTTTTAAAATTTATCATCCCACGTATTTAACTTTTCTGGTGTTCTTCATTTCTCCTGTGGAGAATATCATTTTCTTTCTAGTTAATATCATTTTCTTTCAACCTGAAGGACTTCCTTCAGGATTTCATGTAAGGCAGGTATGCTACCAACAACTTATATATCTTTGTTTATCTGGAAATGGCTTTATTTTGCATTTATTTTTGAAGGATAGTTTTGCTGTGTGTGGGTTTCTTTGTTGATAGTTTCCTTCTCTCAACACTTTGAATATGTCATTCCACTTCTTTCTGGTCTCTATTTGATGAGAAGTTTTTGGAAAAAATTTGATGAATATGTCAACGACTAATAAAAAGTAAGATGAGTACTAAATCTAATTGAGAAACAAAGAGAATTACTAGAAATAGGATGACAGCAGATGTAGAGATTTAAAATTTGGATATTACATTTATTTTCTAATAAATGTTAATATTTTGATATTTTGAAACTTTTCTTTAAAAAAAAAATCAAATCACCAAAATTTACCAAAAACATGTATGAACCTGAAAAGAACATCATCTAAGCAACTGAAAATATTATCTGTTACTTTTCATCATATAATTAGACTAAAACCTCCAAGAACTAATAAAGAAACCTATTCAGTTATTTTATTAAAACTTTGTAACTTTGAAACTAAGCCCTAATGAAAATAGCCCTATAGAAAACCATGGGCAACTATCAATGATAACTATACATGAGAATATACAACTGATAAGTAAAATATGAGCAAATCAAATTCATTGGGACACAAGGGTAAAATGCAGTACAACTAAGTTGGATTTTTTTTTCCAGGAAAAGAATAATTATTTAAAATAGTGTGGCAACATAACAAGGTTAAATTTTAAAAGCCATATGATAATTTTAGTAAGTGATAATAGGCATTCAATATCCAACAAAATTCCTGGTAAAAATTCTTGGTTAACTAAAACTGAGGGGCATATTCCTTTAACATAATCTCAACACAATCATTGTTATCAGTAGTATGAGAGACAATCTTATTAAACTGGGAATAAGACAGATGCTTGATATCATCGACTATTATTTAACAGTATTCTTTAGATTCTAACTGTTGTGGTAGGAAGGGAACACATATAAGAAGTAAAATCTGGAGAGAAGAAATATGATGATAATTTTTGTGATTTTTTAATGTGAAATTAATCTGGGAAATTATAGAGTTAATGAGAGATCAGTTATAAAGCCAGTTTTTAAATAAATGTACAAAATCAATAGTCTTCCTGTATAGTGCAAATAAACTTAAAATATGAAAAATAGCAATAAAAGCCATAAAATATTCTACCTTGGAATAAGCACTGAGAAAATGTAGAATCTATATTAAGAAAAATGTAAAATCATACTGAAATATTTAAAAGAGAATGAATACATGGAGAAATGTAACATCCTTCTAAATAGGAAAATAGAGTTTCATAAAGATGTTATTTTCCCAAACTTAATTTATACTTTTAATGCAATTTCTACCCCAACCCCTACAGAATTTTCAGATATGGTGAAGTGAGGAGCTTGACAATTGATTCTAAATTCATACAGAGGAATAATGGGGGGGAAATTGAACAACCAGATATTAACACACAACAAACATCTACAGTAGTTATGCACATAGAACTGATGTAAGAATTGATGAATAAATGGAACAGAAAAGTCCTGGTTTTATTCAGCTTAATAATTATAAATCCCCCAAATTTTGAAGTTGTTTGTTACAACATCATAACATGTTTTCCTTATGTTACAGTTCTATAATTTTAAACAGAAGTACATTTAAACAGGATTGCTCCTCTGAGCTTGATGATCTCACCAAATGCAAAGTGAGTTTCTAATATCATGATTAGGAAAGCTGGACTTGAAAAAAGTAGATTGTGAAGTCTTTATTTTGCTTTTTATTTTTTTTATTCTGAGAAACAGCAATAGGAAATTTGTTTGCTGGAGGGTAACAGTGTTTAGCATAACCATTTGGACTTCTCTTGGTAAACTGCATGCCATATTTTATGTAGACAATCATGTCATCTACAAATAGAGACCATTTCAATTCTTCCTTTACAATATTTATGCCTTTTATTTCCTTTACTTGCCTTATTGCATTGGCTAAGACTTCCAGTAATACATTAAATAGGAGTAGTGAGAGTAGACATCTTATTATAACTTTATTAGAGAGGAAGCATTGAGTCTCTCATTCATTAAGTATGTTGTTAACTGTAGTATTTTTGTAGATGCCTTTTATCAGTTTTTAAAAGTTCCCTTTATTTCTGCTTTGTTGTGATTTTTTTTTTAATAAAGTGTTGTTGAGTTTTGTCAAATTCTTTCACAGAATCTGTTGATATGATCATGTGTTTTTTTTTTCTTTTTTATCTTGTTAAAATCGTGAATTATATTAATTGATTTTAAAATATGAAACCACATTTGTATTCTGGAGACAATCTCCACTTGTTAGTAATGTATTATCCTTTGTACATATCACTTCATTTGATTTGTTAATATTTTGTTGAGGATTTTTTGTCTATGTTCATGAGAGATACTGGTCTGATGTTTTGTTATGGTGTCTAATGTGTTAGTTTTAGTACTCAGGTAAAGCAGGCTTCCTAGACTGAGTTGAGAAGTACTTCCTTTTCTTCAGATTTCTGGAAGAGATCATCTGTTACCTGTTTCTTCATGAATGAGTTGTTGTGGTTGTGTTTTAAGGACTTGGTCCATTTCATCTAAATGGTCAAACTGATGTACCTACAGTTGTTTGTAGTATTCCTTTATTATCCCTTTAATGCTTATAGTGTCTGTAGTGATATTTTTCTTTTCATTTCGGATAGTAGTAAATTGTGTCCTCTCTCTCTCTCTCTCTCTCTCGGGCAGGGGGAGTCAGTAGAAGTTTATTAATTTTATTGATCTTTTTAAAGAACAACTTTTGATTTTACCTACTTTATTTTTTCTGTTATCAGTTTTAATGATTTCTCCTCTTAGTTTTATTATTTCTTTCCTTTTATTGTGCTTTTTTATTCTAATTTCCATGGTGATAGATTATTGGTTAGAGATCGTTTTTATTTTCTTTTCAACTGCAAGCACTTTAATGCTATAAATTTCCCTCTAAGCACTGCTTTAGCTGTGTCCCACAAATTTTGTTGTTGGTCTTTATTCGAGTTTAAACTTCCCTTCTTTTTTTTTTTTTTTTTTGTGGTATGCGGGCCTCCCTCTGCTGCGGCCTCTCCCGTTGCGGAGCACAGGCTCCGGACGCACAGGCTCAGCGGCCATGGCTCACGGGCCCAGCCGCTCTGCGGCATGTGGGATCCTCCCAGACCGGGGCGCAAACCCAGTTCCCCTGCATCGGCAGGCAGACGCGCAACCACCGCGCCACCAGGGAAGCCCTAAACTTCCCTTCTTAATATGCCTGCTATTATTTACTTTTCATAGTCCTTGAGTAGTGTTTTGTTTTGTTTTGTTTGTTTTTTATTTTGCTTAGTATCCTTAGTTGTATCAGTGTGAGAGGTCAGCTCTAGTGGATTTACTCCATTTTCTCCAGACCCAGAACTCTACATTTTAAAATATACTGCAGTTTAAAATAATGTTGGCCCTGTCAACAAAGCACTTCATCAGTTTCTAATATAAAGGTGGAATTTATTGGGCTTCACTTGGTTAACTCCAACTTTTGAAATAATCTGATCACAGTGTGACCATTTCTTCAGTGCTATTCAAATTAATGAAATTCAAATTTCATTAATTCAATGAATATTCTGTGCCTATTATATATCAGAAACTGTCCAAGACCTTAGATATATAATAGTAGAACTTACTTTATTTTATGCTGTGTGATTCATAGCATAGAAAATCATTATTTAAAATCATATTCAAAATCATTATTTGTACTACCAGGATGAAACTCAACGTAGTTTTAATGCATTATTCCCTTAGTATTTACTGAATTTGATTCAGTCACATTTCATTCAGTTCCTCAAAAGTCATTGCTTTCTCTTATTGCTAGGCTTTTCCCCATTTTGCATGGTGCCCTCTTATTCTACACAAATTTCTACTGGCTCCTTCAATTAGCTAATTTCATTCATTCTCCTGGTCTCAGTTTTAGTATCACTTCCTATGGGAAACATTAATCTACTCTAAGTTATTTAACTCTGCAGTGCACCCCACTTATCCACACTGAAGTACAATTAGGGCTTATTGGACTGTCTGCATAAGAGAGGTAAGGCCTGGTGGCAAGAGGAAACACAGAACTTTTAAGGAACTGAAAATAGCCCAGAGTGGAAGGAATAAAGCATACATGGTGGGAATCAGTTATCTTTGAAGTCGTAGAGAGGAACCACCCCAGGTTGTGAAGTGTTTTTAAGGTCTTGGCACCTTAAATGAAGAATGTTTCAGTGGGGGAGCAATGGTTGGGGGGACCAACATGATCATATTTGTATTTTGTTATTAAGAGTCATATTGAAGATATGTTGGATACTTTCAACTTTTAGAAAGTGTTTCTCTCACATAAGTAAAGCCATCGGTGTAGTGCAAAAATTCAAAGTCACAAATAGATGAATAGTGAAAGGTAAGGCCCCCTCCCATGCCCTCCAGCCACTCAGCTTATCCCAACAAGTAGTTGTTTTCTGCTGTTAGTTCTTCTAATGGCTACCTGTAACTTTGTATAACATACTTAAGTACATCTTATCTATTAACTCCCCACAATAAACAAAGATAAAATTAGTATCTTCAACATCTTGCCACCTTTCCTCTCTAACCTCCCTATGCTTCACCACCTAATTGTAATTGAATATGTTATTTGTCTTGGTTCTTTTATTATTTACAGTTATAACTTTTTATATGCCTATACCTCATTGAAGTTATTTTTTGACCTCTCATTTGGAAGATAAGGAAATTAACGTGCTCACCATAAGTTCATCGTTTTTCCTCAGTTCTTGTTGAGAAAGTTTTACTCATACTATATATAAGCTGTATTGGTTTTAACATTTACATTCTGTTCCTTAACTATAATTCTCTTAGTTATTTTAGTATTAGTTGTATATTTAAATGGATTCAATTCTCTTTGTCATCCTTTTGCCATATTTTCTACATTTATCTCTCAGCTGAAGTTCAGTCTTCAGTAGTTTATTAAAGATAGGATCTTAATAGTTATCTTTCTTGAATATTGCATGTTTAAATATTTTTTGTCTGTTGCCTTTATTCTTGAATGACAGCTTGACTGGGTATATACTAATGGGATAATTCTTTGTTTCTCAGAAGACTTTGTAGCCATAGCTCCACTGTTTCTGTAGATAGCTTTAGAGACAGCCAATGTTTTCCTCCTTTAGTAACTTGATATTTTTACCTGAAAGATAATTGTTTCTTCATCTTTGAAGGTCAGTTCTCTCACCAGTATATGTCTTGGTGTTTATCATTCTGTGTCAGTTTTCCCAAGGAAATGTGTCCTTTCAATCTATGTATTCAAATCTTACTTTATTTCTGGTACATTTTCTTAAATTATATCTTTGGATATTTTCCCCATTCCATTTATTTAATTCTTTTTTTTTTTAAGAGATACCAATTATGCTTGTGTTGGATCTCCTTCAATGGCTTCCATATTTAACATCCTTTACTTTTAGTTGTTTGCTTATTTCCATTTAATTTTCTCACTTTTCTTAATCCTTCTATGTCTTTTCACCTTTTAGCTGCTTCCAACATGGCCTTCACAAAAGAAAATAACTTTAATAAATACTTAGATAATGTGGCAAAATTTCAGTTTCTTTGTATTGAGAGTTGAGAGCAGGATTTATTTTGATAATTCTTGGTGTGGCCCTTGGAAGTTGCATACTAAAATTTCTCCATAACATACTACAAGTCTATTTCTAAAAGACAGACTCAAGAAAACAATAAAATTTACTTAAGAATTATGACTTTACTTCTTTATATCTAAATGTGTAATATTGGAAACATATTTTTCTAGTTTCGTATGTAAATATAGGTGGGAGGATTGTATATTTGGTATTATTCTTCATCAAAATTATTGCTTTAGCATTTTAAAAGATTTAAGCCATATTTTTGTAAAGGTATGTCTGTTGTCAGTTTTTGTAGCTTCCATTGTAATGTTTATTATACAAAGCACATTTGGGGCAAAGAGTGGTATTTAATAAAATGCCATTAATTTACTCAATATATCTCATTATGGTTTTTACTTTATTATTTATCAAACCATCTCTTGTAGTCTAAAATATTAGTAAATAATATAGTGATAATAGATCATTTTACTTTTCTTCCTCTTATCCTTTCTTTTTAAAAATAATGCACACTGGTGGTTTTTGTATTGCACTACTTTCTCAATTAAATAAGATCCTTTTAAACAATGACAAGAGAATGCAATATAAATCTTTATTTACTTTATTGTTCTATATGATCCTGTATTGTTAAAGTGAAGAACATGGAATAATTTTAAAAGATAAGTATCTATATCCATTTCAAATTTCAATCTATAAGTACTGTCAAGGGAACTTATTGCCCCCCTAAGAGCAGTATGTAACTAATAGAAGACATCTGCTAATTTTTTAATATATATGAAATTTTAAAAAATTGAATGTAAATTCAAACCCATTTCTACCAGGATAGTCTTTATATGTTCTTTATAAATGAAAATAAATTGATTCAGTTCTGAAATAAAAACATCTTTGAATGCAACTCAATAATGTATGCATAAATATAATAAATCTTAGTATTGTGTCAGGAGAAGTAAATCCACTATCTATTACACTGACTGCTTATAAACTATTAATCACTTGAAAAAAATCAAAAATGAGATACATATTAAATATTAGCTATAAAGCAAAATCTGGAAAACCTGTGTTCTTTTCTCTGGAAAACCCCTTGAAAGTATTAGTTTATAGCCAAAATAATATAGATTTTCAGACAAATATTTGAAAAGAAGGTTGAAAATGGAGAATAAACACAGTGCACTTGAATTTGATCTTATTGCTGTCAAGTGTGCTACTTCACTAAGACTTAGAATAAATGAAAAATCAACTGTATAGTACATGTAATTTTCTCCTGCTGAGCAGAGAATTAGCAAAGTCATGATTTCTCAATGTGGACAACAAATACACCTGTAGAGAGTGTAATGAAGAGATGGAAATGAGTTTTTATTCCCCCTTCCTCATACTGAATTGCCTATAGAACAAGAATAAAAATCCAAAGGGCAGTTTTTTTCTTCTGCATAAAGTAATATTCAAGTTCCGTGCTTTGCTGGAAATATAAATAAAGGCAGAAGCGTGTAGAACAAGCTTCAGTATGGCTGGATTAATAATTTAAAAAGGAAGGGAAGATTGCATAGAAACATGCACCCTGTGATTCAGCCACTTCTCCCCAGCTTATTAACATTTGCTGAGCATCAACTTATAACATAAAAACCCAGTATGCTTAGACCATTTAAAGCAATCTTGCCGGGAATCTCTGGGTAGTATTCCTTAAGTCTGAGAACTATAGGTACCCTTAAACATCAGTGTTCAGTGTCTGCTTAGAGCACTTAGCATATTTCTTTTTTCTCTATAGTCTTAAATGTGTGGGAACAAGTGATCAGGGTCCTTTTTATATTCAAAATGGGTCAGCTTCTGTCTAGAAAGTGTCTTATTGTCATGATGTCACCACATCTCAAGATTTGTGACCTTTTGCACCATATGGATTCATGGTAGTCCACGTCCTAGCTTACAGGCCAGAGTGCTTTTGTGCCCCCGCTAGGGGGTATCAAAGGCTTTTGGTCTGGAATTTCAAGTACCGATAGATTTGGAAAAACAAAAAGTAATTTTTATATATCCTAAGGACCGCCAGATGTCGCAAAGACATCATTGATGAAACGGTTTTTATCCAAAATGTGGCACTTATATAAGGAATACTAGTATTGTGTTTGAGAGTCGTAGAGGCCATAACAGGTCAGTGAGACGTCCTTCAAACATCTGATTTTTACATTCAAGAATGGGCCCAGATGAAAAGATAACCACATATCTGACATTGACGTTGCTACCATTTAGACAACCGATTCAATTGCCTTAGTCAGTGGGATCAATCAGGCCTTTATTACTTTGAAAAACCACAGAAAGATATAGTTTTTCTTTTTCTTTAAAAATGATCATTTGGAACTACATCCTACCACAGTATTTTAACCATAACATTAAATGCTGCATAGAAACACATATAAACTTTCGTAACTTCCCCTACCTCCGAGTTTAAAACATTTTATGAGATGTACAAAATTATAATAATGAAAGAAATGGTACTGAGTGAAATTCTGCTGAGCCAAACTGTATGCATAAATTGGCAGTTTAACAAGTAAAACTTGGAAGCAAGCATTTGATGATTGATTTTTTATTGAGACAGAACAAGCATGATAGTGGGTAAAGTGATTTTCCTTACTGAGAGAAAATATAGTGTTTTTCAACATGTCTCTAGTATGAATGGAAGCCTTGTCAAAAAAACGAAGCAACACATAATATCTTTTAAAAGGTGAATTAACATAAGTATATCACTTATTTTATGGATCAAATTTTATACTTGTCAGTTTTATTCAGAATGTCATAAAGTTTATATCATAAAGATGGTATTATTATCTTTGTTATGTCCTGGAAAAAAAATTGATATTAACTGCTTTGCTAGTAGATTATAAAATATACTCAATTGAAGACATGCAATGATGAAAAGTAAGGCCAAAATATGTATTCATGTATAGATCTTAGGCAACTCCCTGGTAATTTTAAGTACTTGAAATACATTATTCAACAAGTAACCTGCTGTATATTTGTGTGGAATAGGCTCTGCCTGAGAATACAAGAACTGTCAATATAAAAATAAGAAACATGCATCATTCTAATTTAATTACAATTCATCAAAATATTGTCTATATTACAGGAAGATGTATAAACTTTCTTAAAAAAATAATCATATTCTAAGCTTAATTGAGATTCACTGTTAGAATTTTTGTATATAGTTTTCTGTTGCTTGAAGAATATCTGTATACATACATACATCAACATGTATGTACACATGCTGAATATTTGGTTTATATGTTTTCTTAGTGCACCTATTTTATAGTTAGATTCTGGGGAAAATTTAAATGAGGAATATGAATTTGTTTATAGAGGGTTCTTTCCAAGTTTGTTAATGTACATTTATTCCCAATTGTGTTTTCTAGCTATATTTTGCAATTCTACTTAGCTGTGGATATATTATTCCCATTTGGAATAAAATGTATAGCAACATAAGGAGGACATGCTCATACAGTTTTTCTGGATTTAGTTAGTAAGCAACCTGTGAATTTGTGGTTCCTATTACATTTGAGTGTGTGCATTGTAGGTCCATGTTATATGTGAAAGATTATCTGTATTTTATTCTAAGACTTTATGTATATTTAACCTTTAATTTGACTAGCAGGTTGTGTGATTTACATAAAAAATAGATCAGCTTTGAATTCACTGAATGTTATTGGTATAACATAATCAATCATCTCTAAATGTTAATGGTGTTAAAGAGCAATGAGAGCATATGTCTTATATTTGTAATCCTGTAGATTTATGAAATTATTTAGGATGTCTAAGAGCATTAGCTCATGGCATTTCTCCGTGGTTAAGGATTGGAATTTTTTGAATGGTGGCTATCATTTTAATGAAGTTGGAGAATCAGCCAAATATAAGCACCTTTTTAAAAAATCATGAATTACCTAATAGGTGCCTTGATGACTAGAACATTCTTATGAAGGAAGGTATATATAGACCACAATACAGTGCTTAAAATGCTATGACTTTGTCTCGTTCCCTTTTCACTCTCTTTTAATAAAATATGACTTTCATTGGTGTTATCCTAATTACATCATGCACACAATTCCTCAATGAAATAAAAAGTCAGTATGTGAATGACAGTAGTAAGGGAAAAATAGGATTTCAAATGGTAAAAAGTCTGCACTGGTAACAAAGACTGAATCAATCCCTGTGTTGTATAGCAGCTTGATCATATCTTTAAAACTGATAGTAACAAAGAATATTTATTTGTTGCCATGCTATTGTAGGATTTATTTTTAAACTCAAATCCCAATTATCAGGAAAATTGCATCCTCTTTATCTCACAGAAGGGCATACTGAATCATAGCATATTTGGTTATTGGGACTATAATATTGTTACCTTGCTTGAAACACATGGTCTCTCTTGATATACAAGAAAAAACTGAATCCATTTCAATAAATTAATAGGGATGAGAATCCCAATCCATCCTTCTTTTCAAAGGTTCGCATACATTGTAATGAAATGCATTAGGAGTTTTCTTCACTTGAAATCCAAATGAGACCCATTTTGGCTCACACCCTTGACAGTCTCTTTTATAAGCATTGCTGTCTCCTGTTCTTGTGTGGGCCTAGTAAAATGCTTCCTTTGTAAGATGCACAGAGACAATATAATGCCACGAAAGACGAAGGTGTCAAAACACAAAGTTAGAGGCAATCTAATCAATGCCTCCTGATTTAGCCTTTGAAGGCTCTCTTCATTAAAACTCTTTAATGGTGAGGCTTATCTTGAGGTAGAGCTGTTACTTAATATTTTTCAGTGTCATTCTTTGGACAGTCATTTGTACCTTTTAAATGTATTTTCAGTATTCATTGTTTAGTAAATTGGATGTCTTGTTAGCATGGTGGTGGTATGAATGACTCGCATCAAAATGATTGAAGGTAATAGTGTATAAATTCTTAGTACATTTTTTTTCCTATCCCCTAATCCCCATCTTTCCCTCCAACAACAAAAAAATCTAATTTTATTTTCTTTCTAAATATCAGGTGTAGGATGTCATTTGATGCTTTCCAAAAACAGACATTTAGACTTTTTCCCATGTCCAAGAATCTGATTGGAGATCTAAAAGTAACTCAAAGCAATTAAAATTTCTGTTTGAATAGAGTTTATTGCCATTGTCATCCTTTTACTAAATATACTTTTCAAATTAATTTTCATTTTATCTAGAGCTTTTGGGTAAAGCAATGTGAGTCTCACTAAAGTGATGGAAAAAATCCTAAGATGTTCAATGCTCTCCTGAGTTTTTATTTCTCAGTAAGTGCATTAGGAATGCTGAGAGATGGAAGAGAAGAGATGTATACCTATCCAATTCTAGATAGGGTTGTGAATTTAGGAATTGTGTCTATATAACCCCTTCTTTAAAACGGTTTTACTTTCTTAGGTGTGAAAGTGTATAAAATATAAAATGTTTTTGAATCTTCAATTCAGGAGACCCCTCCCCCCAGTAATTTGTTCAGATTTAATAAATTGTAAAATTTAAATGATTTTCTTTTATACATTGACCAGATGGAATCATGATTTTGAAAAAATATAGAGAATACATTGAAGAATATCTTGTTAAGGAGGTATGTGTGTATCTGTATTTAGACTCATTTCATACACACACAATGTGTGTGGACAGCTAGATACATACAGCAGTAAATATACTTTAGTTTTTTGTTTGTTTGTTTATTCAGACTATATAATCCTTCCTGTAAACAGATTGAGCAAATACATATGCTTTCAGATCGGTGCATTCATGTGAGCCATTTAGAGAACCTGAGAAATCAGGAGCTTAATTTCTTTTAACATGCCCAACTTAAAAAAAAAAAATTCGCAAGATGCCCTTGCTACCCTTTTCACCGCAATCTACAATTATCAGTAAAAATAAATAATTTACGAAATGCGGCAAATAGAAAAAGATAAACACCATAGAATTTATGCACACAGTATCTTGGAAATGGAAAAGAATTCAAGCAACTTTGACCTGATTTTTAAATGACTACTGTGGTGACTACAGCTGCTCTAGCTTAGTAATTATTTGTGATAGGTTGTTTTTGAGTCCCATATGTATAAGGAGCTCCAGGCCCAGCTACCTCATTTGCTGGCACATAAACAGATTCTTCCAGGTGCTGAAAATTAAATTTTAATATATTATTTAAATATTAAGAGAATTACAGTTTCAGTAATTTTACTGCTACAGCTGGAGTGCAAAGCATCCCTGTAGAAGGCAGAGTGTTGGACAATCTAACATATAGGAAGTTTATAGTGATTTTTTAATTTATTAGCTTATATATTTAGTAGATGATAGCCTTATTTGGCAGTTTGTTTATCTATGGGTAACTTTGATTAGTTTCTGGTAGTTTGGGCAACCTTTAAATTATTGCAAACTTATTTTTTTGTTTTTTTTTAGGTTATGTGCCTTAAAAAGACAACATATCAATGACAGAGAAATATAAGATTTTAAAAGATAGATGGCCAAGAAATCAGTGCCTTTTGTGGCTTAGTACATACATATTATTCTGTTCTGAAAAGAGTTTTAAAGTCTGAAATATTTTTTTATCTCTGTGGTTTCTACTATCCATTGAGAATGATTTTAGAGTTGTTAGAAATCAGAGGAAAAGTCGACAAAATTTTAGTCTCTAAGGCCCTAAAATCAGGTTTCATTATTGGCATACCTCTTGAAATTTTTGTTTGGCTTTTGACCTGTGCAAATTATGTAAAAACCAATTTAAAACAGTATCTGTGTGTTGGTAAGATGTCTGTAGTTTGTTTGGAATTTAGAGTAAGAAATTAATAATAAACTTTTATGTTATAATCATTTGTAGCTTACTTTTTTGTGAAAAAAATCTTTTCTAGGAATTATACACATTCAACTTTACTAAAGGAAATTTATTTTCTGTGAAACATGATTTTAATGAGTGTACCTTTAAAGAATTGAAGACCACTAGAAGATGAGCAATGTGTTAAATAAATTGTTTTCTGTGACCAACATTTTCAAAGCAAAGGGTGATTAGCTACCTTCAAAGTACAGTGTTAGGAAAGAATTTCCCATTATTGATAATCCTTTACGTATAAAAACCTCTTTTGCTAATTGAAGTATACTTTGCTGGCAGAATCACAGAGCAAAGAGCATGTGGTGTAAATCCAAGGCAGTTAATTTTTTATGCTCTGGAGCTAGATTTGCTTAGTTTCAAATCTTAGCTCTACCACCTTCTAGCTGTGTGATCTTGGACAGCCAAACTTTCAAGCCCTCAGCGTCTTCATCTGTAAAATGGAGTTGCTTTATAAATTTGCTGCAAGGATTAGATGAATTTGTCAAATAAAAGACTTCAAATTGTACCTGGCACAAAGTAAGCACTTTATAAGTACCAGCTTTTTTATTAGTAATATTTATGCCATTAACTTTGAATACATAGTGTAAATAAATAACATACAATGCTCACTTTCATAACTCTTGAAAAGTTTTAGCATTTATTCATAATATTTCTCCTAGATAGCCGATAACTTTATGGTATTTAACCCATTAATATAAATAAACCCTTTACCCTTGGGATTTCTACTTTAGATCATAGTAGTAGGCCATTTATAGTTTCATTCATAACTCCAGATATAGTGTGAAAAACTGTGACACAGACTGTCACATAGTAAATTATTTAACAAAATCTCAGTAGGAAGAGTTACATAATTACTTCTTAAATCTCAGAACACGTTTTAAAAATATAAGAGTAAAGAATGTCAGCCTTTTTGTTTTTTTCCTCTCCTAGTATGTACTTCTAGAAAGTAATTACCTTTAAAGGTCTTAACTGCTTTTGAAAAATCCAACTGGTTTTGAAAATCATTATTTAAAAAATAATCATGCAAAATATATTCTGAAAGGTGGATTAAAGGCCAAGTACCATAACATTTTTCCTTCGTAAGACATGATTTTTATGTATCCATAGGAGTAACTAATATTTTCCCTTGTAAGACATGAAAGATTTGGGATGTCAAAATGAGCACTCACATACCTACTAGGTCAGGACTATTTTAGGCTCAAGGGGAGCTATAGAGAACAAGTTGAACAAAATCCTTACCTTCTTAAAGTTTATACTCTAATGATAGACATTAAACGGATGAATTAATATGTAACATAACATCAGATGTTAATAAAGGCTATGACATAAAGTAAAGCACATAGGGGTATGGAGGATAGATGACTTTTTAGATAGGGTAATCGGGGAAGGAATATGTGATATTTATGTGACCCGAGAGAACAAGCTATGAAAACTCCTAAGGAAGTTTCACATCAGGCAGGGGGAACAGCCGTTCTGTTCAGAGACAGAAACAAGTTTCGCATGATCCAGGAAGAGCAAGAAGCCCATTATGTCTGGAGCTAAATGCAAGAGGAAGGAGAGGAAGGCAAAGGTGACCAGAGGCCAGATCACACAGAAAGGCTTTGATGTTGTGAGATAACAAGTCTTTGGAGGGTATTGAGCTTGAAGGGATGTAATCTGACTTACACATTTACAGCACTGTTTTGATTGCTATGCCAAGAATAGACTGTAAGGGTGAAAAGAGTGGAAGAGAAAAATTAGAATGCCACAACAATAGTCCCAGGTGGATTAGGTTCACCTAATTGGACTCGGCATCTATTTTGAAGATACTGAGTTGAACCATATGAAAAATAGAACTTGAAGGATTGCTGATGGATTGAGTGCGAGATGTGAGAGAAACAAATCAAGCACATCTCCCAGGCTATGGACCTGAACCAATGTGTGAATAAGGGTGTGATTTGTGGAGATAAAGAAACCTGGGCAAGGATGGAATTTGGGGTGGGGGGCAATCTGGAGTTCTATTTTGTACATATTACATATGAGATGTCTTTAAGGCATCATCCGGGAGGAGTAAAAGATGGGCCTAAGAATGTGAAACTCAAAGGAGAGATTGGAGTTGGAGTTATTACGGCAGTGATCATAGTTCAGACAGCAGTATGTGCCAGGACGGGACTGATTTGGATCTTGATTGAGATCTGGGACCTAGCGCTAACAATGAGAAGTTGGGAGGAGCAAGATCCTGTTAGATCCCCGAGAAAGAATGGTCAGTAGAGTAGGAGGAAAACTAGGAGAATGTGGTGTCCTGAGGGACCAGTGACGCTCACAGGGAGAGAGGGAGTGATCAAGTGCTGCTATCCATCTCTCTTGAGTTCTTCTCACAAATGTTCACAGACAGCCATGGCTTTGGGTACCCCTCTCCTTTTCAGTGAACGCTCTTGGACTTGTTGCCTTTCCTTTTTCTCCCTCAATACCAATTCTGGTACTACCATCTACAGAAATGTGCCCTCCTTACCCCCAGTTTCTCTTAGTGCTTCTCACCTTGCTCTTGGATCGATTTACGACTAACCCAGGACAATCTTTGTAGGGATAAGAAGGGGTAGTATTAGGGAGAAAGCATCCCTGTTAAGCCTCTCCTCTTTTTCCACCTACCCAGCAGCCACAGTGCCAACATTCCTGGTCCTGCCCTAATTCTTCAACCTCCTCTCATTTCCCACAAATCGCAGCTTGCTTAGTTCTTCTATTTAATGTTACTTTGGCTAATCATTATTTTGTGTACCAGAAAATAGCATATATCATCTCTGCCATCATTCTTTATACCTGTTCCTGATCTTTTGAGTAGTTTTTCCTCTAAAAGTAAACAAATTGTCATCTCCTCTCTGGACTGTCAGAGCTCAGCCCTGTGTACCACTCTTTCCAACTCTCCAATAATCAGTGAAAGAACATGGGGGCACCAACAAGGGCAAATGTGTATTTTCTACAGGAAATTCTTGTCCATGTATGGTTATTAATCCCTATGGTAAATTATGGGTCAAATGGATTTTTTCTGAGGTAGCCTGGGCCCATAATATCATGTTAATGTTGTTTGTATGAGAAAATATACCCAAGTTGTTAATAAGCAATTGCCTCATTAACTTTCAGACTATAATCTACCTACAATTCAGAGACTAGTTCGTGTATTTATAGCCATCTTACCTAATTTTATATCTATTATATATACATAGATATAGTATACATGTTTATATATCATCTATAACAGACATGATTACTAATGATGAATCTAATTTAAATTTTCTGAAATATGCAAACAAGAAATTTTTTATCAAAATAAATTCTATATTTCTCAAGTAGTTTTATTTAATTATAACTTACTGAATCATAATTTTTGTCTTTGACTAATTTTCTCTCTAATTTCTCTTTCTAAATTAATGAATTCAAAAGCATATTCTGTTGCAGAAAAAAGTGGTATGGTATATAGGAATTAGACTTTTTTAAGTTAAATATTATATGAAAACAAAGCACTTAATTCTAAAGAAGTATTTTTTAATTAATGTTTTATATTTTAATGTGATACATTATAAAATTAAATTAGTTATCCATGATTGATAAGTATACATTTGAAGATTTTACAGAGAAATGTAGCTTACATGGCAAAATCCATATGCTTGATTCTAATTTTTTAAATATAGAGGATATAGGGTTCAAGTGCAATCTATATATATTTTAACGTACATTTTAAAACAAATTCGTATGTGTCATCTCATTTTTGCTGCACAATAACCCTGGGAGGAGGGCTAATATTGTGATCCCTATTTTATAGATGAAGATGTTATGACTCAGGAAGGTCACTTAAGGTCTGGGTGCTGGTGAGAAGTGTCTGACCCTTTCATTCTGATTCCAAATCTAGGTCTCTTTCCACTGCCCCGAGCTGCCTTATATTTTCTGAGGTAAACTGTCTTTAAGTTATATCCCTGGAGTTGTGGGATGCAGCCTGGGTTTTAGAACAATGTGCTTAGTGTTCATTTTGGCTTGCTGGCTGCCTGTGGAGCTGATTTAAGCCTTGAGCTCCAAAGTCAATGAGCCACTCAATGTTTGGAGCAGGTCTGTGCAGTGCTGAGCAGGAGAAACAACTGGTATCATCATGCTTTTGTGTTTTCAAAATATTTTAAACACTTAGAGGCAAGGCTTTCCTCTTACAACCCAACATAGCAACATGGTACTCCAGTGAGGAGTATGTACTCTTGCTTCTGGATTGTCAGTCACCTCAAGGAAGTGGCTCCCAGACCGGGGAAGACTCGGAGAACATGGAGAATTGTGACTTCCAGGCTCTTAGAGGGTTTGTGACAGTGGTGAGGAAGGAACTGCCAGAATTCACTCCCTCCCCGCTCCAGGGCTGTGGCTGTTGATGACTGAGAGGTGAAACCGTATTATTTTTCATGTCGTACTATCTAATTTAGGCACAGGAAAAAAAAAAAAAACAAAAAACAACTTTCTTGCTTTCTTTTTCCTTTCTCATACCACTTATTATCATGGGTCTTAAGGTAGATCGTAAATGAAATGCTGTGCTTCCAAAATGGCTTTTACTGTACATCTAAATGGATGCATAACCAATTATTGATTTGAAGATGGTGGTTCTTTTAAGGCGGGGTGGTCAGCTTTAGGGATGAAGGAATGCTTCCAAGATATTTTTTGGCTTTTGGGTGAAAAGTCTGAATTACCTTTGTAATTTTAAAAAACAATAAAAGAGGACCTTCCTTGTGGCGCAGTGGTTAAGAATCCGCCTGCCAATTCAGGGGACACGGGTTCGATCCCTGGTCCGGGAAGATCCCACATGCTGTGGAGCAACTAAGCCCGCGAGCCACAGCTACTGAGCCTCCGCTCTAGAGCCCGCGAGCCACAGCTACTGAAGCCCGCCCGCCTAGATCCCATGCCCTGAAACCAGAGAAGCCACAGCAGTGAGAAGCCCATGCACCACAACAAAGAGTAACACCCGCTTGCTGCAGCTAGAGAAAGCCCGCGCGCAGCAATGAAGACCCAATGCAGCCATAAATAAATAAATAAATAAATTTATAAAAATAATAAATAAAACTTTTTAATATTGTTTTTAACTACTCTGAAAGAGTGCAAAGAAGTCATATTTCCCCAACTCAGAAAAAACATCTAAAGCCTTATTGAGGAAGAAACAGTATATCTTCTTCATCAGAGCGGACTATTTGTATATGACCCTCAGGACAACCAGGTGGGATGAGGGACGTGCCTGGACCTTCCAGGTATGTGCTTCCCTTCCAGGAGCGCTGCAGGAGGCCACAGCTGTCACTGGGAAATCTCAGGTTGATTTGGATTTTCTGTCTTCACTGTGGGTTTTTGGATGGAACAGACCAGAAATAGCGTTAAGGGGAGAAATGTTCACTTACCAATAGAAGCTGAGATGTCCTTTGCTAGTCCCCTGCAGTTTTTCATTTAACAGGTTTTTTGGGGATATTTTAGGAAATATTACATACACTTCAGTTTTTGAGGAGAAAAGTAATATTTCATGTGATTTAGTAGCATAATCTAAAATAAAACTTGCAATAGTCATATGCTGTGTAGACCATAGTAACAAAATTATTATAGAGAAAATAATAGCAAAAGAGTAGAAATTAGTACCTGTTAATATTTTAGGTTTATCTTTTTTTCTATCTTTTACTTTAAGCACGAACTTTTTTACATGCACAGATGTAAAGCCATATTTAACATACTGTTTGGATTTAATTTAATTTAATTGTTGGTTATTTTGTATGCTGACCTTCTAAAGTTTGAGTACGATTGATTTTCCTCAGACAAACCCAAAACATACATGGATTTGTTTGCTTTTCTTATATTGACTTACAGAAAGTAGCACCATTGCCAGTTAAAGTCAAAAAGCTAAGTTCTGCATTTTGACATATAAACACAGTGATAAACAAATACCAAAGAACTGAACAATGAGTTAAACAAATAGAAAAATTTGGTTGGTTTTTAATAACCCTCTTTATTATGTGATTACATGTTATGTCAGATCCTTGAAACTGCCCAACTGTACAGTGATTTTCATTGTTCTCCAAACCCCACATCAGGGGGAAATAATAATTAATATAACTGGAATTGTATGGCCATGAATAAATTGTTTTAAAAATAAATACCATTTATATCATATATTGAACTACTTATTTCTATTTTCTCTTGTATTTCAAATAAAATAGTAAGAATTTGGAAATTCCACCATTGTAAGATGATAGTGATCTATAAAACTTATGTTTACCATCCATCCCTTTTTTTCATGCTCAGTAATTAAAAATGGCTATGGGCATTTTTTTATCCACTGAGATTTACCAACTGCTATAGCCTTCAACATTTATAGAAGGATTTCTACACCTGCTTTTTTTTATGAAATACCCAAATATCAGAGCAGCTTGAAGTGTTTTCTTAAAAAAAAATAATAAGTTTACCCCTAGGCCTCTGGTTTTCAGCAGATAGAAAGCACTATCACTAGCCTACTATCCATTTTAATTTGAAATCCTAAGAACAAAAGTCATTAATAAGTCCTTTGTCACGGATTTTAAAAAAGAAGACGCCTTTTTAGTATTTGTGTGTCATCATGCCAGGCCTAGAAAATTAGGCTAATTTATTATTTAAAACACTGGTGGGATTCCTAATTGCATTCATCATTAGATATGACACATTTAGAACTGAGAACCATATCCAGGGAGAATTTTCCAGTTTGAATTTTGAAATAAAAATATTTTTCAAGAGATCCCTAGCTATTGCCTGTTACCATGGTAACAGTCCTATTTGTCTGAGAGCTCTGTCCGCTGCCAATGGGAGAGAGAGCAACGTCAACTAAACATACGAATACATCAAAGACAAATTCATATGCTCAATCTGATCAGCTCAATTAATGTAAGAACAGAAGCTGAAGGGGGTTAAAAGAGGGCACCCATTCAGGATAGATGAAGCCCCTTTTAGCAGAATATACACGCCGGCCTTTTGGGGGAGGAATTTAGCACACTGTCAAAAACATTATCAGAAAAAGAAAGTACGAGGCCTCCTACACCTAACAGATATGAAGCTGTCAGACAAAGAATAGCACTATTCATTAAATGACACTTATTTTCTCCCACTTTACAAGAATACAGCGAACAAAACAAGCAGGGGAGCAGCTGAGAAAGACACTTTTTTCTTTTGCTAGTGATGACAGACATGCAGCAATTATGGTGATAACTAAGGAATACTAAACAAGAAGCCAGCCTCCATTCTGTTTATCACCTTAAATTTCATGTTACTAAATTTGCATGCAACTCCTGTTTTGTTTTATTATTTATGTCTGGGAAAAATTAGATGCCTTTGTTTTTAACATGGTGCCTTGAGTTTGGTGTAGCATACCTCTAAACTGAATTCTCTCACTTTGCTTGTTAAATGGCCATATCAAGTTGAAATGCTTTTGAAGTAAGACATTTCCAAAGCACAACAAAACTGCTGCTATCAGTGTGATGTATATGTAGGGCTTGGGGGGCTGGCTTCATTAGTGTAAAGGGAGATATTACGTATTACTTCTGCACATTTTTTTAAAGAGAGCAAAAGTTGTATTATTGCCATTTTTGCTTTCATGCTTCATTTTACATGATGAAATGTGTTACCATGTAAAATGGTACATGGTGATGTGTGTTTAATGGATCCTTTTTTTTTTTCTTTCGGAGAAGTTGTAGGTGGTAAGTAGTAGAAACTGGTTTGTAGGGTTTGTAACAGGTGCAGGCAAGTAGGAGTTCCCTTGAGATTGCCACCCTTTAAGAATCTTATGCTTAAACCATGATGATCTGATTTAAGGCCCATTATCGATAGTCTGCTACTTATATCTGCATGATCGTGGACTGATTGATACTGACTTTGTAGCCATGCTCCATAATGCGCTGTCAGGAAATGCTGACAGATGCAATGAAAGAACAATAAATGTGGGGCAGCCGTAATGTAAAGGTCCAGCTAGGCTGTATGAAAACTGATAGCTAGGATATTGGCTCCTATGTTACCATATACACTCGTCCCTTTGACAATTTAGCTGGTGAGTGAATTAAAATGGTCTCCTGATACCGAGAAGGGGGGAAAAAGATCTTCATTTAAGGAACTTGCCGACTTTGCCAAAACATTGCTTTATAAGAACAGAGCCAAGATTGAAAAAAAAAAACAAAAAACTCTCTTACTCAAAAATCTAGACATGTCTGACACATCTGAGAAACTATTTCTTTAAAATCAATACACACAAAAAAGCACTGTATTCACTTTTTATGGATACTTAATCCATTTGTATAAAATTACCCAAAAAAAGACATTTTGTTAGAATTCCTATGTTAAGTGTAAGGCATCTGATACTATTTTTTTAATTCTCGATCTTCAGCTTGGCACATGAATATAGCTGCTATTTTGCCAGTACAGGTTTTTAACAAATAACTAGGATGAGAAGTCAATTTATTAATATTAAGCCATAAAAGTTACTCTCTTCTCTCTAGTCTTAAAATGTATTCATAGCTTTGAAAGAAGTTATATTGGACTATAATTTAATAATTTATCATAATTTTTCTTGCTTACATTATTTTTCAGATGCCCTCTGTATTCTTAAGCATCACTTAATAATTCTTAGTGTTTAAAAATACATTCAACATTCCACGATTGATGTCTCGAATGACGTAGAATTCTAATACATTTTAACAAATTTTTTCCAAAAGTAAAATCATCATTTATAATGATATCTTGAGAAATAAACATAGACTCTGATATTTGGCCTTAATTTTCCTCCTTTGATTAGATAATGTAGAATGTAGTGAGTACTTACATATTTTCTATGCTGAGCCCCTTGTGGTACCTACATGTATTGCTGTGAATTAAGGTCAAAACTGCATTGATAATTTTGAATTGTTTCCTTGCAGAAGGATAGTAAAAGGTATCTTCTTTACATACAAAGTTATCTAAAACATTTGGAGGGACTCTTAATTTGACTTAAGAGGAGTTTGTGAGAATAATTTGCTCAGGTGAATTTAATTTTTGATCTAAACCTTTTTATGGTATTAATTTGCCACATTTAAAATGACATTCAATTCTAAAACAAATTTTTAGAATGAAAAAAACTTATTCTAGTGAAATCTGAAAAATGCTATCTTCTGTGAGTACTCAAAGAATATTCTAAGCAGATCATTGACAAAACATGCCTATGACTGTAATTGTGTACATTCAAGAGAATGACTTTTTTATACCATATTATTGACATAATAGATTGAGTCATCATTACTGTCTGATATGCAAAGGCCTGGTTTAGAACTCTTCTGTGGATCCTCTTTAAGACGCAAAATATTGACACAGTAGATGATAATGGCTCCTTTGGAGCCATTAGGGTGCATCATGTCAGGGCCTGCTCAGGCATTTCTTAGCAGGTAGCACACAGACTCTTGACATGATAGATCATAACAAGTCCAAAGGAATAATTACCATTTCTGAAATGATACCATACTTGGGAATTTCATAGTTTATTAAAACTAGAGCATATCATCACCAACGTGAATTTTAAATAATTCATTAATTATATTCTGTCAGTAATAAAAATTTTATACATACATACATACACACACACACCATGTATATTGTAAATTATATAAACAAACCAGATCACATGTAGTTATGTACACTTTTCTCTGTCTAGGAATTTAAGAAATCCACACTGATTGTTATGAATATTCATAAAAAGCAACTCGTTCTCAGCCTTATACCTTTTATGCCAAGAGTCAGCCTGCAGCAAATTTTTACCGTCCATGGTGTAGACCTTTGAAAGTAGATATGCCTAATGGAAAAAGTGACAGAGCTTGAGTGACACTGACTCTGACAGGAGCTCTTGTGGGCACCCATATAATTAGATCTTTTGTGTGGTCTGGTTAGCTAAGGCAGAACTTGATGTTTTACTAACAAAATCCTTTGAAAAGAAACCTCATTTCCCCAAAGTTTAGGTTGTTTACCAAGTAAAGAAATAAAAATAAAATCTGCAAAGAAAAAATTCCGTGGTAGCTCTGGATGATTTGTATTATGTGCGGTGTAAAAGATGAAGTGAGTGATGTTGGATTGCCTTGTAAGGAAAGCATCAGGCTTTTTCTTTTCATGTGAATAGTTTTTATTGTGTTGAGATTAGAGACAAATAGAAATTATATTATACAATGTGGCAAGCCATTAGCTTTTCATAAAAAGAAATTTTATCTACAGTGAAAAGCTTTTGATCTTGATGACTTTCTGAAAAGCTTTTTAAGTTTGATTTTTGGTGGTGTTTGTTATTTGCTGTAAGTGTCAGTATCAGTGTATAGAGATTATGTCAGGTAGTTTTACTATTTGCAGGGCAGTATGTTGCATTTTAAAAAATGTAAATTCAACTTATTCTCCAAAGCTTTAATAAGTCCTAATCAGATCGTATATAAGACAAATAGTTTTCTGACTTTTATTAGTCACAGATTATTTTCCCATGGATTAATGCTTTTTTGTGTTTTCAGATTCCAAGCGACATCATAAGCTTCAAAATAACCAAAAAACAAAATGAAGCAATTGCTTTGAACTTACAAACTCATTTTGACACAGAAAATTCCTTTTCTCCTTATCTTTAGCACTCTTAGAGAATTGGAATAGACCAACACACAGTTTCTGTTACTGAAAAAATACAATGGCATAAGCCTATTGCACACTGGAGGTCACCCTTGCTATTTACAAATTTTCTACAATTTTACAAAACAAAAGTAGATCCTGCATACTTTTAATATACACCACAGTTTTCACGATATTTTAATATAAATACATGGGTGTTATGTGTCTTCCATGTATAGTTTGTCATATTAAGTGCAATTAAAGCGCCCATTATAAAAATCTTATGGTTGTCTGATTTTTCTGATGAAATAAGCAAATGACAAGAAGCTTTTCAAAACGAAACTAGAAGCTTTCATTACACATTACATCTAATGGATTTTGAAAATCTTTCCAAATTGGTATAACAGAATTCTAGAGTAGAGTTCATATGCATTTCTTATTCAGTAATTTGTTAGGTTTTTTTTACTACATCATTTCTGGGGACAACTTTACCCTAGTTAATACTTATGGCTCGTTGATAAGAAAAATTACTTCTGTAGTAATATTATTTTCACATAATTTATTGTGGTATGCTAAATAGTTGACCATGTTCTACTATTTTCCCACCATGTTACTTTCACGTTTTTATATCCATTTAAGATAAAAATAACGTGATTTTACTATGAAAAAACGTCATTGCTTTAAAAATCTTCTTGGAAGCAAGGATTGTATATGAAAACAAAATTATTAAATTCAATAAGAACTCTGGTTCTTACAAATATCTCAATGAAAGAAAACATAAAACCGAGCAAAAAACATTTGGCCTGCATCTTGAATCCATTCAAAGTAGAAGCCAAAGGTAGATGGAGGAGAAGTGTTTGATTCCATTTCACTGAGAAAAATATTCTGAAAATGTAAGCGTTCATCTGGGAGCTGTAACAAGCAAAGTGTGAAGTTTTTACAGAAAAAACAAAACAAAACATTTTATCTCTTACATTTTTCCTTAAGATGGAATAGGAATACCATGAATTTTCCTGAGGAGTATTACTTTCGTATACAATTATTTTTATAGCACTTTTTAATCGTTCATCAAAAGGAGTCATCTCCAGTTTCATAAATGTTTAGCATAATGTGTCAATTATTTGGCGCAAGAGTCAGAGGTCAGAAGTGAATTAAAATATGGAACAATGTCTTTAACAGATTCATAGGGGGTAGCAAGATCAAGGGGGCAGAGGACACACCATTATGTTCCCTAGGCAAAGCCTGAAGATATCCAGGGATATTCGTCCACTATCAGAGCAACTCAAGCCCTCTCTTCATCCACTATCCTTGTCTCTCCCTGTTGAGGGCTCATTGGAGGGAATTGATGAGCCATACCTCAGGCTCCAGATGGTTGATTTTTATGAAGAGAGGCAACTGCATCGCATCTCCTTTTTTCAACTTCCTTTCTGAGGCATTGCCAGTCTTACATCCCATGTCTCAAATCCCCCCTTTTAATCTAGTCATTCCGTCCGCTGTGGTAGGCTCAGTGCTGAGTGTCTCCACGAAGCCTTTGCCAAACACTCTTGCACCATCAATATCTCGCTTTCACAAGCAGTATAGCGCTGAGTGTACCACACAGTTTGGATTTAATATGTGCCTCTTTGGGTTTTTATTTATAACCAGAAACTGTGTGTTTGTCTGTTTCATCCTACTAGTGAGTTTTATATCCAGTTGCAGCAAATACTCTCTCTTTTATCCAATAATCCTCACTGCCCCGAGCAGAACACTGGGCATGAACAGCTGGAAGTGATCTCTCCCTCCTCTGAACTCTCATAGCACCTCCTTTGTACCACTTCTGTGACCCATATCACTTCATACTTTGTATTGCAGTTATTTGAGAATGTGTTTTTTTTCCCCTCAGCTGAAATGTAAATTTTGTGGGAGCAGAACTGCGTCTTCATCTCCCATGCTATCATCACCACTACAGCCACATTTAGCACCATGTTTTCAATTTAGTTTTTTAGCAATTTAACAAGCATTTATTGGCTACCTTGGTATAGAGCACTGTGCTAATTGCTGAAGATGATACAATGTAAAGTGTCATCGTTTATACCAAAAAGGAGCCTATAATACAGTGGGCGAGAGAGTAATGACTGGGAATAATACAGGAACACGACCAGAGCAGAGTGAATAAAGAGAACTCTGAGTTGTGACTGAGATTGGAAGTAGCCAGTTTCAAGCTTTCACTCAGATCTTTGGCAGTGTGGTGTGTGTTGCCTTTAAATCCAGTTTCAATGGCATGATCTATGGCAAAGACTTGTCTCTGAGGATTGGAGAAGAACCTGAACGGAAAGGATTTTCATTCAGTCTCATGCCACCAAAAAAAGCAATGACCGAAAGGTCTCTTAAGCTTGAGCACCTGAATCTATCTCAGGCCAAATGGAAGGAAACACTTTGTGCAAAGCCAGTGCTCACATATTTGTTGAATGAATGAATGAATACAGGTACTCACTCTGATGTATTATTGACTAATCAAATAAAAAAATAAATAATCCCAGCTTAAAACACAAACATTCTTTGTATTTAGCAGGGAACTTTGTGCTACATACATAGAAAATCTAGAGACCCTTAAATTTATGTTCACATTTCTCTATGTGCATACATATGTACATATATTATACTTTAACTATTATCATAATAAATTTCTTTTCCTTCTGGAATTTTACTAACTTCCCTTTACTTTCAGCCCAGTAAATGCGTAGGTTGTTTGGTCTTTTAAACCAATATCAGATTCAAAGCTCCTAGAGAGAAGAAGCTGTATCTAATTGTTCTCTTTCCCACAAGTGCTTAAATTGTAATTTAAATCAGTTTTAGAATAGAAAAGAAGTTTTGAGTAGGATAGATATAAAGCACCGTGTTAGGTTCTTAGAGGTCGTAGAGTGACGCCCCCCCACAGTACCTGACATCAGAGTATCTTGCCCTTAGCAAAAACACTCGATAAATATTTGTTGAATTTAATTTCACTTTCCCATGAGGAACACCTGAATTTATCTGTGTGGCAGTGACGCTGAAAATTTTAGTATAGAAAAACTCCATTCAGTCTACCCCCAAATGATTAACCCCTTGCTTATCTGCAGTGAAAAAGACTCATGCTCTTTGCTCTTGTAGCTTTTTTAGTCTACCAACAGCAATTTGATTCTTAGTGTCTTACGAAAGAGGTCACTCTATAATGCCAATCAATGAATATTTCCTGAAAGTGTGATTGCCGAAAAGCACTGAAGGAAATTAAAGAGATGGAGGAAGAATAGTCCTGCTTTCAATGTTACCATATTTGGCAGGAAAAAAATTTGAGGATAATTGAAAATATATATTGTGTGTCAAGTACCAAATGGCAGAAGATTCTGTGAGGATCCAGAAGAAGGCAGTCTCTCTTTTTGGTCTGAAGTAATTACGGTCCAAAATTTTACAGTAATTTGTTTTTAGAAAATCCACCTGAGAAGATAATTTTTTAATCAGTATCTTGAGGGAATGGATGGCAAATGTTGGTGTTTATCAGAATCACCTGTAGAGATGGGTACAGATACATAAACCCAAGTCTCACCCGTTAGATACCTAATCCGAATGCCTGCGGTGAGGCCTGGGCAGCTCCGTTGGTAAACAGCTCTGTAGATGATCTGGATGCATACTAAAGTTTGAAATCCATGACTATGATGTCATGCTCTTTCTATCGTGCATTCTTCACTTATCATTAAGGCAATTAACCACCTGAAGAAATTATGGAAAGGAGTGATGGCTATCTCAGCATTCATACTTGAAGATTGTTATCAGTGCTGTTAAAGACATCTTGATAATTCCCCTTTAATATCTCTATATTTTCTCAAAATGATCCATTAAAGATTTCTGAGAAGAGATTAGCTAAGTAACTTTATTACCAAGTTTAACTGATGACTTGGAGAGTACAATGATAGAATTTAATAGTAAACCTACCTACCTGGTCAGGATTCCTAGCATCCTGTGAAAGTAAAATGTTTCATATTCATCAAAAGTTCTAATGGGACATTTTCTTTATGTGAAAAAAACGGATGTACTTCGATAACTTTTTCATATGGTTCTGGGATTTCCCAGACAGTCCATGACACTAAATCATTTTGTCAATTCTTAAATGATGAGGGCATATCAAAACTAAATAAACTCTTTTCCAGTGTATTTATCATTTTCTGATTTCAGGATTTTACAGTTATAATGATACACTTATTGGTCTGGCTGGCTCTCAAAGGCAATAAAATGTAAATATATTCTTGATTTTGGGAATTAGCAATATAATTAATTTTCTAGGAAACAAAATCACACTTAGATCTCATATTTCTCGTTTTTATCTCTAAATAAAACCAGTCATGTGGTCATATACATACAAATACATTATTCAAATTGTTATCACTATTTTGTTTTATTAATTATTTTAAGTTTTCCACTTGAGGGATCTTTTTTTAAGCATTAAGATCATGGGGCCATTGGAGAACTGGGGCATGGTTCATGGAGAGGTAGTAATTTGCATATTCTTCCAATAGGCAAGAGGTGTCTAAAATATGCTTTACGTGTACTAAAATAATTTCCAGTATGACAAGTTCTCTATCACTTATTAAAATTAACAGTTTTTGCAGAGTTAGACATTAGCTTTGCTTCTGACACTATCTGAATCTCTTAATATCTCTAGATTCTCCTATTGGTACTTGCGTAATCACCTTTTACATTCACAAATAAGTTACTGGGTTTCTCTGTTGATAGTCATGAAAACAAATTTTAAATGGAGTTTGGCATGTCAAAACCCTTTCTTGGGTATTATGTTTGATGTACCATGCCACATTTTCAATGAATAAAAAACGGCCTCCTTGCATATTTATTACAGTTAGTGAGATTTTGTTAAGCACTTGCCTTATTATTTTTTACACCTGCACTTTGATATCACAGTGGTTCATTGTCAATCCACGTAATGTATCAGAAATGGCACTGTTAATGAGCACACAGTTGCCTTTAGTTCATTTTACATCGTGAAACCCTACTGGGGAATAGGCAGTAAAAATTGGGGGAAGGGTTCTGACATTTTATAAATGTCATATGTCAGTCCTACATTGTGGTAGCTGTGAAACACTGCATTCTGGTGGTATCATAGTCATACTATAGGCCACTTCACTAGTTGGCAATGAGTTGTTGTTGTTGTTTTTAATTGTAGCCCTAAAGAAAGGTAGTGTGTTTGTGTGTGTGTGTGTGTGTGTGTGTGTGTGTGTGTAAGAGAAAGAGAGAGAGATTTGTCTTACAAGTTAACTGTAAACCTTTTGGCTTGTGTACATGAATCAGAAAAGATTGGTCATTTTATTATGATAAATGAGTAGAGGCAACGTTTTAATGATTTGAAGTAAAAAAAAAGTGAAATGAAAACTTAAATTCTGTTGTTGATATTTTGATCTTAGAACAACAGTAGCTGTGATATTTTCTGGTTCCATAAATTTAAATGGGAATTTGTATTGGAGAGAAGTAAAAAAGTCAGGGCTGCTTATTTAAAGGTAACCTTTATTTTAAGGTAGGTTTTAAAAACTTGTTAATGTTATAAGGTGTTAGCAGATAATTTAGTCAGTTTTTCTTTGGTGCATGAGGATTTGGATTTTGTGAGTAAAGGAAATTGGATTACTAATTGCAGAATAACAAATGTATTTTTATTGCATTTAATATTTTATGGGCCACCCTTTGTCTTATGACTGTAGGATTATGAACTTGGAATACAATAGCAAAGGGTGGGTGGAGTATTTTCAGTTCTAAGGTGTTTTTATTTTTAAACTGGTTAATACTAAAATACAGTTATTTTGAGATTGGAAAATTTCTTTCCTTTGAGGCCAGTGTGTGAATGTGTGTGTGTGTTGTCAGAGAGGTCCTTGAATGGCTCACTTTGGTCACTATCTGACCAACCAGAGAGCAAAGAGAGAACAAAAAGGGAAAGTGTGAACTGTGGTGTAGGGGTGAATAGTAGCACAGTTAAATGAGATCCAGTCTTCAGATGCAGTCTTCAGATCTACAACCATTCTTATTAGAGACATTTGTTGACGAGGTCCCCATCTTCCAGTGGTACCTCTTCTCTGGTTGACATGGGTCACCCCTCATATTATTCCCTCTTTTACCAGGCTAACAGCAGGAGCAACCCTGCCCTGCAATTATATCATGTCTTACCATCATCAGGGTACCTTCGCTTACAATAATCCCAGCCACATATCTGTACCACAGGGAGGAAGGCATTATTTTTGCTAGTTTCAGAGAAATGACTTGTTTCAAAGAAATGACCTGTCTTGGTTTCATGTAACTCATAGGTAGCAGAGCCAGGCGTGTATTGTGACTTTTATCATTTCTATCCTAGTACTCTTTCTACCACACTGACTATTTGCCCCATAAAAATATTTAGGTTTCTTCCACACAATAGATTTTTATGTAAAAATGGTCTTCTAGGCCAAACAGATGTGCATCATCTGGGTCCTGTTTTCTGGGCATGATCAAATTTTGATTTCAGGATTCAGTGATTATCAAAGAATATGGTGAGAAATCTATTGCTTTCTAAAACCATCATGATATTGGGATACAGCCTTTCTAGTGAATCTCTTTGTGGCCAGGCCTCACTCTGGTGACTTAAATGTGAAGAACATGTTGGGAACTCCTGTCCCATTTTACCAGGGGCAGGTTAGGTGGGAGTGCAGGGGAGCTTTTCCCAGCTTCCTTCTGGGGCCCACTTAATGCTTTTAATAAGTATATAAGAATTGTGAGACCCTAGTAGAAAGGACAATGGGAATGAGTTTTTAGTTGTGATGACTCCTTTAACTTGCCGAGCTGAGTTTCAACATTCTGCTTAATAGGACCCCCACTCTTCTTTATAATGCAACAAATACGTATTTCCAATTTTTAAAATTCCCTATCCCAAAATTTAAACTCAATCTTTTGTTAAATTTTTACTGAAAAGGCCATTTTGGGGGGGATTGTAGAATCATATTTACCAATAAATGCTGGTATTAAAGCTAAAATCATTTCTGGTCTGTTTTTTTAAGGGGGAGGTGGTTTGTTTTTTATTGCAGTTGAAAATAATTTCTAGTATATGAATTGATTTCATTGACTAAACATAATAATATATGTTTTAATAACATTTTCTTTTTTTAATTTTTTAGTGAAATTTGGATTTAGGATTCCTAATTTCCTATTTTAAATGTAGGCTTATACGTTAATTTTGAGATACTCTTGGAAAAAGTTTTAAGATATGTTGTAACTTGAGAAGATTTAGGAAATTTCTGTTTTAAGCCCAACATGATATTTCTGTTAAAACTAAATAGCAATTGTAACTACCGAGAGGTTTTGTGTAGTAAAAGTTTGGCTTCGATTGTTTCTAGAAAAGATGTATATATATATGCTTTTTGTGTTGGTTCAATTTATGAGTGATTTTAACTTTGTCTAGCATTGGAACTCTTCAAGTGAATGTCCTCTTTTCAGAAGTTACGAGTAATATTAGTTTTTCTTTCAATATAATTGTTAGCTGACAGAGAGAGCTTGTTGCTCTCCCATCATCTGAAAATAATTGTAAGTTATATTAATAACTTTCATTTCCTTTAAAGGAAGGAGGCAACAATTTGAAAATATCTTTATCTCACGAATGCTGAAAATAAGAACTTTTTGGGGGGAGGGTCGTTATAAATAATCTGCCTGAATTATTAACTGTAAATACATTGTTAGAGATGTGCCAGGAGGAGAAAACCCATTAAATTTTCTTTGTTTAAAACTATCCAGTTCCATTGTTGGCTAAGACAATTTATTCATACAATCATATAAAAATCATATTTAATAAAGAACGATCCAAGACAAAGAGAAAAAAATGTCTTTATCCATAAGCAACCAGATGAGAAATAGATTTTTATTCAGTCAGATCCTTTTAGTCAATGAAACAGCGTTTTCATGCATCTTGCACTCAAGTGATAATTAATATAGTCTAATTCAGGACATGATGCCTGAATTGATATACTGTCATCAATACCCCATGTTAAAATCAAACCTTGACAGGGGTTTAACACCCTGGAACAGGTCATCGTATGATAATACTCTTCGCCTCTCAGTATTTGTCTTCAACCAAGCAAAGTATTACAAGATGGGGTAAGAAAAAAAAAAGGGAAATAATTACAAATGAAGAGTGACGCGGGCTGTGAATAAAACATATGTTAGGCTAGGCAGAGGCATCAGTGAATTATATCATTTCATGATGAAGCGGCACTGGGGCTGAACGGGCCTATTTTAAACCTTGATGTGTTTTATCTCTACTGTATTTGGACTGTCATCTTTAGAGAAAGACTTGGTGTAATTGAGAGTCAACTCCAATCTGCATGACTCAAGCATGAAGTGAGGGCCAGATGAGCACTGCCATAGAGGCTAGGGAAGCTTCTAATAAGATAAAATGAACAATCACCTTTTATGCCTTACAGTTACAAATGCATTCTGTGAAATACGGTGTTTAGAGTTATGGCTTACTAATGTCATTCATATGACAAAGTTTGGGAAGTGTTCTAATAATTAAGATCTAAAAGGAGACCATTTCATTTTAATGCTCATTTTAGGGGAGATACAATTAAAACCTGTTATATTAAACTTTCCTTGTGAAAACCTATTAGATGTAATCAGCTTAATTTGGTCATAATGTGTTTTCATTACATTTGATTTTATTTGGCTATTTCACAAAAATCCTTGTCATTTTTCCCATATTAAGCTAAACACCCTTTATAACCCACTCACACGCCCCCTTCTTTCTTGAATTTATCTTGATAACTTCTGCCAGAAGAAATCACTCCCTTCTGTGAATACTTGAAGCACTTAGCCCCCACAGGTGTGTTCCCTATTTTGTGATGCTTGATGTTTTACCGTGCAGGTACAAGCCTCTCTCCTCCACTGGGCTGTGAGCTCCTCAAGGGCACAAGCCAGAGGTTCACACTGTGTAACTATCATAGTATTAGGAACACCACCTTGGGTTATAGGGACTCAGCAATGTTAGATGAATAAATCGTTTGGGTCTATGGGTGTATATAATGTATACATAATGTCTATTAGATTTGGGAATAGCTCAGAACACTCACACTCATCCCTTTCCAACTAATCAATCAGCATCTCATTTTTTTGGTTTGAAGAAACTTAAATGTCTATCTGAAGCTAAGTTGGAGGCTGTGAAGCTAGGGATCAAATGGAGTATGAACAGTTACCACTAATATCTGTATAGGATTTACACTCTTTTCTTTCTATCCATAAATTCCTTTGCTACTTATTGTAAATTCAGCAGGAAGTAGCATTAACTCAATCTCAAATTCCTAAGGGAGTGGTTCAAAAGTGGAATAGGCTGTGCAAAATTGTTAGTGATAAACTGGGTCAGGAAAGCTGTGCAATTCAGTATTAGGTCTAGCTAAGCCATGTTTCCTATGCATTTCCTGACATTCACCTACTAATCCTCCATGAAAAATAAAACCTATCCATATAGAAAACCAGTGAATTTCAGCTTACTCCATGGCAGCTGAGTTGCATGTACCCAATCCATCAAAGAAGGGAGACTTCCTGTCTCTCCCTCTTTATTCCTCTGCCCTCCTCTATCTTCCTTCCTCCCTCCCCTGAGAATGGCTACCTGTCAATTGCTTTCTTGCCCCACCTATAACAGAGAAGTCTTGAAAGAACATTTAGCAAGTTCTGAAAAGCATAGTCACAATTTTGTTTAGCCATGGCCTTTGGGCTTCATCCCTTATAAAGGTAAATGTAAGCAGATCTTGCTATTCTTTTCATACTTTGGAAAGTTTTATGTAAACTTTAACATGACTGATAACATTACCGTTTCCTTTGTAGGACCGTGTATGTCTAGCAAGAGTATATGTTTGTATTCATTGCCTTTAAAATATAACTGAAAGATATCAATTACTATCTCATTTTGACAATTCGGCAAACACCAAATACTTAATTTTCTTAAAACTTTGATATTCAGTGAATTCAATTCAAAAAAATTAATGTCTAATAGTAATAGGACAATTGACTAAGATCATATTGCAACTTAAAATATATATGATTTGGGGGCTATTTCTCATTTCTTAGGAAATGTCTTATAACATAAAAAGGAATAACTAGATTTTTATCATTTAAACATGATTTAAACCAAGGTTGGTTATATACACCTTAAGAAAGGAATTAAATTTTAATCTTTAGAGGAAGACGGGGATTATACAACCTTAATGTATGGCATCTTTTATGGTAACAGTTCAATTATTCTGAAACTTGTTATACCTGTTAAATATTCTCATGATCTCCTAATATATGTAAGCTGGTTAAATATTTCATTAGGCAAAATATTATATGTGCCATATCATGATACCAATTTTTCACTTAAATTTTTAATAAATTTGTAAACTATAACAAGGAATTCAGGGGAATTATATATGTAAGAATTTGCCCCCGATTGTCTTGTTTTTTAATAATCTTGTCTAGGTCAATTGTCCATAAAAAATCAAAGTTAGTTTTGTTTTAGGTACGTGTGCTCATTTTCTAGAAGAGAAGCAGATATAAATATTTAGTAATTTTTACCAAGATAAGCTGAAATAATTAATGGCTCTAGCTAAGGAACTCATGAATGCTGGCACCCTGTTCCTTGTCCTAATATGTTTCAAAAATAAATTATCTCCTTTTACTTAAGCTCCCCAAAGCCATTTAAACTTTCATAATTGTTATTAGCACCATATCTCTGACTTCAGTATTAAACTTTTAAGTGTTAAAATAAAATTCACATTAGAAATTCCAAATTATGAGAGAGAGTAGAAGTCACCTTAACAATTTATTAGATGTGAATTTGAGTAATGCTATATATAAACCTGAAACAAGAATGATTTACATGTGTCCCCATTAAATATGAGTCCATAGTATCCAGCCTGTGTCCTTTCCTTAGGAAATTGTATAGTTTAGCTTGTATAGAATTTTGATCAATTAAGTAGGGGAAAAAATGGAAGTGTTCTTACAACTGAATGGAAACAAACAAAAATAGGTGATATGCTAGGAGAAAGTCATGAGTTTATACACCTGAGTTACCTGCTTATTACTCCCCCACACAGTGTGATTTGGGGGTTACCTTGCCCTGTTGCTTCTCCTCACAGCTGATAAAAAAGGAAAGATAGGGTCATACCAAATATTTCTCTGTGGTGAGATACTTTTATATCTTCACAACTAACTAACTTGCCAGCTGATTCTCCAGATGCTCAAATACAAGATGAAAATATTCAAAGGAATCTCACTGCTGAGACTTTCTGGAAGGAGGCAAATCATCAGCTCGAAAACGAAAATACTCAGAAGAATCCGATTTTGGCATTGCTGTAGATTCAGAACCCTCCTAACTTCCTTCTAATGAGCAAGTGACAGAAATCCACATGAATGAGATGTGAGAAAAGAGGGGGGAAAGAATAAAGTGAATGAAACAAATAACCTGGAACTTCCAAAATAAAATACAAAAATCCCTATGGTAGTTCAAATGAGTTCTTTCAGTTCCAAAATGAAGAGTGCTTCAATTCCATGCAAATGAGCATTGCCTTCAAAATTCTAGGCATTCTTAATCTTGGCTTCCTCTGAGCTGATGATAACTTGAAGAGATCAGCGATTTTTCCACCAGTCTTCTAAATTGTGCATTTTTATCATAACTACACTATGTAAGAAAGAAGAAAACAATGACATCAGTAAATTGCACAAAACTCCTGTTTAAGTCAGTGACATACTGAGCACATTTGACACCTGGAACAGATCATTTTTAACACCCCCATTCTACACAATAAAATTATTTTCAGCAACAATCATGAAGTGAAATGAGTAATAACAGTGATGAGGATGATATCTGGGGGGGACATATGTAGTGATAATTTTCTTCCATTGAACTTCGAGCATATAGTCATGTCAATAAAAATTATCAATAATGAAATAAATATTTCAGCACCAAAAAAAGGAAAAAAGTAATTGATTTATACTATTTAAATATGTTGTTATATTTTAGGGGAAAAAAAGAAAAAAATCTTTAAATTAAAAAATTTTCAACACAGATTAAAAACTCCAAGTGGTCATTTACAAGAAGAGAAGAGATTGCAGTAACTCAAGTTCTACGTCTTCACTCTTTCTCGCTGTGCTATCATTGGTTATTTCAGACCTACTGTTCAAACACAGGAACATGCCATAACAGAGGAGTTGGAGACCCAACGGCACTTGAAGCCACAGTAGACAACTTGAGAGTGTTTGCAGGCTGAGTCTTGAACTTAGTCTTACAATGACCACATGCAGCTGAGCTGCCATGTATCCGAGCTGACCATATAACGTTAGGTTCTTTGAATTATTTTCCAAGCAGAATAAAATGTTTATTAAATAATAAATAATAAAAATGTGCTAATTTGAAGCTTGTGTATGTATAGTATTAAAATTCAAGTGTAACCACAATAGCATTGTTTATAATTTAGACCCATGAAAAATCTGGGGGAGGGAGAAGTACTGATATTGCTTAGAATTTCTGGTACATGATTATAGTGAGAAAAAAAAAAAGCAGACTTTTTGTGGGTGTTATTACTGCTTTTAAATTCTCTACTAAAAATGTACCCTCTTACTGCCTGATCTTTTTTTTTTTTAACATCTTTATTGGAGTATAACTGCTTTACAATGGTTTGTTAGTTTCTGCTGTATAACAAAGTGAATCAGCTATACATATACATATATCCCCAAATCTCCTCCCTCTTGCATCTCCCTCCCACCCTCCCTATCCCACCCCTCTAGGTGAACACAAAGCACCGAGCTGATCTCCCTGTGCTAT